>NC_060953.1:3577468-3580214 GCF_022045245.1 Lucilia cuprina | reverse complement strand
TAGTTCAGTTCTAGTTCAGTTCTAGTTCAGTTCTAGTTCAGTTCCAGTTCAGTTCTAGTTCAGTTCTAGTTCAGTTCTAGTTCAGTTCTAGTTCAGTTCTAGTTCAGTCCTATTTCAGTTCTAGTTCAGTTTTAGTTCAGTTCTAGTTCCGTTCTACTTCAGTTCTAGTTGAGTTCTAGTTGAGTTCTAGTTCAGTTCAAGTTCATTTCTAGTTCAGTTCTAGTTTAGTTGTAGTTCTGTTCTAGTTCAGTTCTAGTTCAGTTCTTCTTCTTTTCAAAATACAATATTCTCTGCAATAAGGTCTCAAGAACTAATAAAATTCATTTCTTTAAACAATAAAAACTAAAAAGGTTTTCTCAAAAAAGTAATATCAATTTACAATAGAACATTAACATTCATAGAAAATTTTAAGTTGTTTTAAGTCTTTCATAAAAGTTTCCAAAACAAAAACAGTGTTAGTTTCAAGACGCTTCTTTTTATTTATAGTTTAGGAACCTATAAAGACAGTTTTCTTTAAAAAGTATTATTTTCTGGAAAGTTTTCTAAAAAAGAAAAGAATTGCTAAAATAGTTTTCCAGTTTTTTTTCCAAAGACTAATTTTTAAATCAATTAAATTACAAATTCCCATAAATTCCTAAATTTTTCATAATTTGCATTAAGTTTTTTTTTTTGTGATTTTTTTTTTCTTTATTCTACTTTTCCCCCATTATTAAAACAAGAATTCAGATATATTTTTAGAACTTTAAAGCGCCAAGCTTTAAAGATATTCTGCATACAGCTGGGTAAAACTTTATTCAGCACGTGTATGCGGTCATGAACTTGTTTATTTAATTACACACGTAATATTTTTCTTTTTAATAAAAAAGCAGCTTCTTTTTTAAACATATGTGTTGTTATTTTTAAACCAAAACAAAATGCAACATGTTTTGTAAAAAGAAGGGTTATTGCTCTAGTAGAAATCGAAAGTATTTTTTAAAAGAAACACTTGTAAATTAAAGACATTTTAAGGCTTTTAATCTAAACTATAAATTTTGTTTAAAAAAAGATAACATATGTTTGTAAAGATGTGTTTTTTTTTCAATTATAATATATTTGTTTTTAAAATTATTTTTAAAAACAAATTGTTTAAAACTTGTTATTTTTCTTAAACAAAAATTTTGTTTAAATTTTAAAATTAACAAAAGTTTTATAAACAAAAGAAACACTTGTTTAATGTTTGCATAAAATTTAATAAATTTCTTTAAAATATTTATTTAAATTTAATTCAAAAAGTTAACCATTGTTAACACTTGTTTAAATTTTCTTAAAAAAAAACTAGACAATATGTTCAAAAACCTTACGTGTCTTTTCTGAAGCTTGCATTTTTTTTACGTTACAAAAAAAAAAACAATTAAACAAATGTCAATGTTTTTATAAAACACACTTAACTTTACGTTACTATGCATTCATTGTTGCTTATCTTTTGTTTAAAGTATTTGTTTCAAAATACCTTTTCCCACCACTTCCTATTCCTCTGAAAAAAATATATTGTTTATTATATATTTCTTTTTGATTTCTGATAAGCCTTTATAAATTGTGTATTTCTTAATTCTTATCTAGACAATTTTTTAACAAAATTGTTGAAAATTTCAACATATTTTTAATACAAAATTTATTTATAATTTCTTATTTTACGTTTTATAACTAAAGGCCACGTATATTGACAAATCTATATACTCTTATTATTGCAAAAATTTCCCTTCTCAAACTCTCTCTCTTAATTTCTCTTAACTTGTTTAGTTAACAATTGTTTTTTTTTTTTTTTATTTTGCTTAAGCAATAGACGTCATTCCTAACTAAGCATCTAATACTTTAACTGCTTTTCTACCCTGCCTTCTTTCCTATTATCAACTTTAGCTGTTAATGCTTGCATACGTGGCTTTTTTGTCCCCCTTAGCAAAGTTAAAAATAGTTTGAAATGCCTTTCTTAGCAGCATCATTGTCAGTTTAACTTGTCATTATTTTTTTTTCTTTTTTTCTGTTTTGCTTTGTGCTATATATTATTTAAATTTCTATTAAATAATTATGTAGATTGTGTTCATTTGGGTGTAAATTAGTTGTTTTTCAAATGACACATTTAAAACAAGTTTTTTTTTTCTGATATCCGTTTTATGATTTTTCTTTTGCGTAATTATGTATGATTTTTTTTAACAAATTATACAATTTTTACTATTTTTATGCTTAATTTGATATAATTATAAATTTGGTGAATCATTTCAAATTAAATTTGTTTCAATTAAAAATGATAATTATAAAATTTTAATATAAAAGTTGTTACCAAAACTTAACCATTAATACTAGTTCAGTTCTAGTTGAGATCTTTTCAAGTTCTAGTTTAGTTCTAGTTCAGTTCTAGTTAAGTTTTAGTTCAGTTCTAGTTCAGTTCTAGTTCAGTTCTAGTTCAGTTCTAGTTCAGTTCTAGTTCAGTTCTAGTTCAGTTCTAGTTCAGTTCTAGTTCAGTTCTAGTTCAGTTCTAGTTCAGTTCTAGTTCAGTTCTAGTTCAGTTCTAGTTCAGTTCTAGCTCAGTTCTAGTTCAGTTCTAGTTCAGTTCTAGTTCAGTTCTAGTTCACTTCTAGTTCACTTCTAGTTCACTTCTAGCTCAGTTCTAGTTCAGCCCTAGTTCAGTTCTAGTTCAGTTCTAGTTCAGTTCTAGTTCAGTTCTAGTTCAGTTCTAGTTCAGTTCTAGTTCAGTTCTAGTTCAGTTCTA
>NC_060953.1:3555581-3577368 GCF_022045245.1 Lucilia cuprina | reverse complement strand
TAGTCTATAGTCTAGTCTATAGTCTAGACTATAGTCTAGTCTATAGTCTAGTCTATAGTCTAGTCTATAGTCTAGTCTATAGTCTGGTCTATAGCCTGGTCTATAGTCTAGTCTATAGTCTGGTCTATAGTCTGGTCTATAGTCTAGTCTATAGTCTAGTATATCGTCTAGTATATAGTCTAGTCTAGTCTATAGTCTAGTCTATAGTCTAGTCTATAGTCTAGTCTATAGTCTAGTCTATAGTCTAGTCTATAGTCTAGTCTATAGTCTATAGTCTAGTCTATAGTCTAGTCTATAGTCTAGTCTATAGTCTAGTCTATAATCTAGTCTATAGTCTAGTCTATAATCTAGTCTATAGTCTAGTCTATAGTCTAGTCTATAGTCTAGTCTATAGTCTAGTCTATAGTCTAGTCTATAGTCTAGTCTATAGTCTAGTCTATAGTCTAGTCTATAGTCTAGTCTATAGTCTAGTCTTTAGTCTAGTCTATAGTCTAGTCTATAGTCTAGTCTATAGTGTAGTCTAGTCTGGTTTTAGTTTAGTCTGTAGTCTAGTCTATAGTTTAGTCTCTAGTCTAGTCTCTAGTCTACTCTAAAGACTAGAGTCTAGAGTCTTGTTTATAGTATAGCCTATAGTCTAGTCCATAGTCCAGTCTATAGTCTTGTCTATAGTCTAGTCTATAGTCTAGTCTATAGTCTAGTCTATAGTCTAGTCTATAGTCTAGTCTATAGTCTAGTCTATAGTCTAGTCTATAGTCTAGTCTATAGTCTAGTCTATAGTCTAGTCTATAGTCTAGTCTATAGTCTAGTCTATAGTCTAGTCTATAGTCTAGTCTATAGTCTAGTCTATAGTCTAGTCTATAGTCTAGTCTATAGTCTAGTCTATAGTCTAGTTTATAGTCTAGTCTATAGTCTAGTCTATAGTCTACTCTATAATCTAGTTCTTGTCTATAGTGTAGTCTATAGTGTAGTATATAGTCTAGTCTATAGTCTAGTCTTATCTATAGTCTAGTATATAGTTTAATTTTAAGTTTACTGTACAGTCTACTCTATAGTCTATTCCATTCTACATCTGTAGTCTACTTTATAGCCTAATATACAGTCTAGTTTAAAGTCCACTCTACAGTCTGCTCGATAGTTTATTCCATTTTATTATATACAAAATGTGTATGTCCTTTTCGCCTTAAAACTTTTTTGTTACCCTGTTTCCCAACAACAGCAAGTGCCTGTTTGTCTGTCTGTCCTGCTATGCCTATTAAAGCTAATGTTGTGGCTTAAACAAACAAATGTAAAATATAGTTTACAATATACATATTCATGCATCCATAGTCTAGACTTTTGCACATGTTGTTGTATGTTAATAATTTATTGTTTCTTTTTTTTCCGCTGATATTTTTTTGCCTAGTTAAAGGGGTACAGTATTTGTTAGCGAAAGAAATATTATTGATGATACAGGTATTTTTGTTTTTTTTCGCTGTAGTCATATGCAGACATGCAAAGAAAAACTCCTTTTTGTAGATACATACTACATATGCAAAGCTAGATGGCAAAGAGACAATTTTGAAAGTCTTAATGATTCTTGTTTTCTTTGTAGTTTTGTTTGTTTTGTTTTTTTGTTTTGGATAGTGCGTTTTTTAATTCGGTTTGTTTGTCTTAAAACAAAGTTACATTTAAACAGCAAGCAGGTTGCGTATGCAAATAATTTACAATTTGCTGATTTTGTTTTTTGGAGTAGAAAAACAAGTTGGAATTTTTGACATGTAAGTAATAATTTGGTTGTTGTTTTTTTGTTTTGTTTGTTTGTTTTGGGTGGAAAATAAAGATAAATTTAAATTAAGTCTAACTAGTTTTCTAACGGTTTTTAAATGAAACCACTAATTTGGTTATAAAATCTAGTATAAATGCATTTATAAGTATATTTAACGTTTTTTTTATTATTTTTGGTACTTTATATTAAATTTATTGTAATAAGTTGGGAAACTAAAGCATACCAATAGGAAATTTTGTTAATTTTCCTAATTCAATGAAACGCCATATTTATGACAAAAAAAAGATTTGAAATTGTTTTGTTGACCCCACAGGGTGTTTTTGTTTAAACAAAACAAAATTGCTTTATTTTTTTGGTAAGAAATATTTAAAAAATTTTAGCTATAAAGGGTTGTAATGAAATGTTGCATATTTTTGTTAAAAGGGGAAATGCCTTTTGCAAAATGAAAAGAATTGTGGTTTACAAAAACCTATTTAAACATAAACTGGTTTTTCGTATTTTTTGGGCGTGCAACAGTCTGAACTACCCTTACATACTTGTAGATTAAAGTAGTCCTATTTTGTTCTTTATTTATGGGACAAGTATCCATTCAAATTAATACAAAAAATATAAAACTGAATGCTTCACATGCAAGATTTCCGTGCTCTTCAATTTGGACTTTTGATACTTATATTCTGAAATATGATCAATAGACCATAATACAATATATGGTCTGGATAGTCTAGTTTACAGTATATAGGTAGTATAGTTTTTCGCCTATCAAATTTAGAACCAATATAAGTTTTTCAACGCAAACTGCATCAACAAAATGTTGTATTTCTCTGGAAATATCTCTCCAAAATAGTAGAACTATTACAACAAACATACGCATTTAAGATTTGATAAATATATCGATTGTTGCCATTTTAATCGTACATTTTATATTGAAAATCTAAACATTTTTAACAAGCTTTAGAAGATTTGTAATCCATTATCCAGGTCATACTGTTACCAGCCTGGTAGATGAAGTAGTTTGTTTGTTTTTTCTTTCAGAATGATCTGTTGGCATTAAGCTAGCGAAGAAATTTGCAAATAATATTAAAAATAGAATAGAAGATATAAACACAAAGGAGAAGAATAAAATAACAGGTTTAATTGCAACAATAAGCTAAATATGTATAAAAAATGAAAATAAACAGAAATTACAAAACAAAAAGTCATATAAAAAAAGAACAACAACAAATAAACAGGTACTTTATGTCTTAATACATATGCATAAACTTCTCACGCATTAATCTTTTACTATTTTCTTTTTTTGTACATTGTAATTGTTGTTATTGCAACAACAAATAAACGTAATGTCTCCTCTGGAGAGGCATTTGTTTGGAGAAAAAAACTTTGCTGCAATGATTACTTACAACAGCAAATAAACAAAATTGAATGATGAACAATAGAGTTGAGGGGAAAAAAGAAATAAAATAATTTATCAGATTTTTCTTATACACTCACCCCACCAAATCTCCAACAGACTTGTTTTTCTACGCACTGTTTTTTTTTTAATTTTTCAATTGTTTTTTATTTTTATCTTTTAACCAAATTATACAAAATTTGTTTCATTCACAAACAGTTTGCCCACCTTGTTTTAGCTCAATTTCATTTGAAGGCATTTCCTGAACCAAAATTTCATAAGATACAAACAAAAGAAAAAAATGTGGAAAAAATCTTCAGGCTCTGGCTCTGTTTCTACTAAGTTGGTCTACAGGAAAAAAAAAACTTACTGTATTAACAAAAGCAACAACAAGAGCAAAAACAACTCATGAGTGAGCACCTCACTCACCACCACTAAGAAAGTTATGCAAAAAAAACAGTAATAACACAAAAAAAAAAAATAACAACGCAACTTACGTTCTTTTTTTTTTGTAACTATTTTAGTTTGGTTTTTTGTTTTATTAAACTTTAGGTTTAAAAAAACTCTTTACGAAAACACTTTTATTTCTTTTTATTATATTTCAATACTTTTGCTGCTTTAATTTCTGTAACAATTTTCTTTGAAAATTTCTTCTTTTTTTTCATGCTTTTTCTTTTTTGAGGTAATTTAATACAGAAAAATTAAAAATGGCGACCTCAGCCGAAAAAGACATAATACACTTTTCTAAATCATTTTTTTTTTTCAGCAAATACACATTTTCCACGCTTTAATTTTTGCACTTAACACACGCAAATACTTTATTAACTTATATTTAATATTTTTATTGTATTAATTATATTTTTTTCTATTAAAATTTATATTTTTTATATTTTACGTGAGCGAGTATGAAAATTTTCTTTTGCTTGTATGGCAGAGAACTGTGTCGACAATTAATAACGCCGTTATTGGTGGCTGTTGCTAAAAATATTGGACGGCTTTTGAAAATCAACTGTAAGCCGGCCAAATTTTTAGTTGTGTTTAAAATAAATTCAATGTCATTTATGAATTATAAGAAAAATTTCTATATTGTACCAAAACTAGTACATTAAAGTATATGAGCTATTGTTTTTAGTATTTTTTTTTTGTTTATTCTACAAATTTCTTACAATTGTTGACAATACATATTTTCGTCGGCGTTACTTGGAATCGGCGCTAGTTCTCTATTGTTCAAGGTTGCTAATTTAGGTACTGAGGAAGAAGTGTTACCAAAAAGGAAGTTAATGAAATAATGTGGCGTTGACATATCAGCATTGCCAGTTGTAAAAATAAAAAGGTGTAGTGTTAGTACAGACTTAAACCCAAAACTAAAATTGAAAATTGTTGTGCGCAGTAAAACTCAATTGCTCATGCTTTAAGAATTTGTTTTTTGTAAGTGCTGCGCGAAGTTATAAATGCTCTAGGGTCTGTGAGCAACATTTGCTCATAGGAAATAAACGTGTTTGTGAGACGAGCATTACGAATAAAATGTTGCTAAACTTTTTTTTTAATTTTTGCTTTAAGAGGAAGTTTTTCTTAAAATTAAAATTTTATTTTAACAGAAAACACCCATTCCACAATTAAAAGAAATATTTATAATTACTTTTCAAATAGTTTTATCAGTTCTTTATTTTATACATTTCAAATATTTATTGATTTCTCTTTATTTTAATTCTTTACAAAAATTATTTTTTCACATTTGATGGAAGAAGAGTTAAAGTAGTGTGTAACCTTAAGATTAGCTGGAATTTTTCTTAGAAAAATATAAATAAAAAAACTTAAGAGAGAACATTCTTACATTCTTTCTACAGACTAAAAATGCTAAAACTTTTCTAACACAAATTCTCTTACAACATCATAGACGTTCTTAGAAAACTACTTTTTCCCATTCTTAAGCGTTTAAAAAAAAGTCATGTTAAAATAATTTTAATATTTTTCTTTTTTTTAATTTAATTATTATATATATAAAAAATAGAATTAATTAAAACTTGTTGTTTGTTATTTATAACTTATTACAAAAAACGGAAAGCAAGATTTTTAATTTTTTTTTTCAAAAAAATTAACAATAAATCGTTAGTTTATTGTTATAAAAAAAAACTTTAAAACACCTAAAAGAAACAGCAGGATTAACCAGTTAACCCTGCTGGATGTTGTTGATGTGTTTTGTTGTTGTTGTTTAAAAAGATGCAAACAAAAAATGCAATTCTTTAAAAACTAAATTTAAAAAAAAAAACATTAAATTAAACAAAGAATGTTTTAGAGGTGGTATGATGAAAGGTTTTTGTTGTTGTTGTTTTCATTGGAATTAAATTAAATGAAGAAAATTTCAAATGGTGGTGGGCGGAGGAGTAGAAAGTGTTATACAGAGAAAGTGTATATAAAAGGGGATGAGATGATAGTTTGGAAAATTTACAATTCATCCTTCTTGTGCTCCTCTTCTTCTTCAACCTTTTCTTCTTCTTCGGCCTAAAACAAAATAGAAAAGAAAATAATAAGTAAAAGCAATTCAACTTTGTTAAGTTTATGTTTCAACTTACAGATTTCAAATCACCACCGGCTTCCAAGAATTTAACGAAATCATCCAAAGTTCTGTCCAAATTGTAGTCGATGACCTTGTTGTCGCCCTTGCGGTACAATTTGATGGTGGGGAAAGAGGAGATCTTGGTGTGTTCCAATTCGTTGGCAGTTGAGTCGATCTTGGCAATGACAACGGTTTCGCTATCCTTGAATTTCTCACCCAATTGCTCGTAGATGGGAGCCAATTGTTTGCAGTGTCCACACCAGGGAGCGTAGAATTCAACCAAAACATCCTTGCTCTTGTCCATGGCAACATCATCGAAGTTGGTGGCAACCAAAACCTTAACGGGATTCTTGTCCCAGTCTTCGGGCAATTCTTGGGACAACAAGTGTTGCTTGAGTTTACCGTCCATGAATTTTTGCAAAAAGTCCTTGATGGTTTCGGCAGACAAGTCGTTGTTTTCGGGCTTGTATTTGGCCATATCTTCTTCCAATTTGATCAAACGGATGGTGGGTACTTCTTCCTTGGTCATGCCGAAGAATTCAAAGATACGGGCGTGATCTTCTTCATCGGAGGAGATGGTAACGAAGAGAATATCATCACGGTATTGTTTGGCAATATCCTTCAAGGGTTCAACGTATTTCTCAATGTGACCGGCTTCCTTGGAGACAAAGAACAACAAGTGGGATTTGATTTGACCACCGAAGATCTTGGAGGCGGATTCGTGGTTGAATTCAACAATCAAGGGCAAAGATTCGACTTGAGCGAATTTCTTCAATGTGGCCAAAGTGAGTTCACCTTCGAAAACGGTCTTCTTGTCATCGAAAGGCTTGAACATAACAACAGCACCATCCTTAACTTCGTACTTGGCAACAACATCATCGCTGGAGGTCAAACCGAAAGGAATGGGATCCAATTCACCGGCAGCAGTAACGAATGTTTTAGCGGCATCACTTTCCAAGTCCTTGAAGAAACCAATGATGGCAATCTGTAGAAAAAAAAGTTGTTTTTAACAAATTAGTAAATTTCTCTAGTTTTAGTTTCTCTATTATTAAAACTCACTTCATTATCCTTCAAGAATTTCTCAGCTTCTTCAACAGTAGGCAAATCCTTGGCAGGGGGACCAGTCTTCTTGTTAACCCAGCTAACAATATCGGCAGCTTGACGACCACCAGTGTATTCGACGGGAGCACCGTTGCGGAAGAATTTCAAGGTGGGGTAGCCACGTACTTGGTATTCCTCAGCCAAAGGACCTTCAACAGTAGCATCAACCTTAGCCAACTTAATGTTGGATTCTTTTTCGGCCAAGGTTTGAGCAGCTTTAGCGTATTCGGGAGCCAAAGATTTGCAGTGACCGCACCAGGGAGCGTCTGTAATGAATTGGATGATGAAAAAAGAAAGTTAATATTGGTAAATTTATGAAATTCTTTTGAGGAAAACTTGAACAGCACTGGAACAAAAATAGAACTAAAGTGAAGTAGGACCGAAATGGAATTGTACTAGAATAGAACAAGAACTGAACTAGAATTGAACTAAAACTGAACTGGAACTAAACTAGAACTAACCTGAACTAAAACTGAACTAGAATTGAACTAGAACTGAACAAGAACTGAACTAGAACTGAACTAGAACTGAACTAGAATTGAACTAGAACTGAACTAGAACTGAACTAGAACTGAACTAGAACTGAACTAGAACTGAACTAGAACTGAACTAGAACTGAACTAGAACTGAACTAGAACTGAACTAGAACTGAACTAGAACTGAACTAGAACTGAACCAGAACTGAACTAGAACTAAAATAAACCTCAACTAGAACTGAACTAAAACTAAACTAGAACTGAACTAAAACTGAACTAGAACAGAAATAGAACTGAACTAGAACTTTGGAAGTTTTTATTCCATAAAGAAATGAATTTTATTAGTTCTAGAGACCTTATTGTATTTTGAAAAGAAGTTTTCAACAACAAACTCTCATTAAACTTATGTTTTAATCTAAAACAGTGTAAGAATGCTGAAGCTCTATCAGAAACTGGCTTTGGTAAAGCTTTTAAGAAAACTTTTTCATTCATTAGATACTGTTTTGAAACTTTTCTTCAGGCCCCTTTGTTGGCCAGAACAGATTTAATTTGTGTAAAAAATTAATGGATTTGATTGGTGAGAAGTTGACTTTATCCTTTTGGGCTATTGAAGCACCAAGTAAGATTATTTTTGGACAAGTCTTTAGTGTTGGAAAATTGTACAATATCTGGAAAATTATGAACAATAATTACCCGGGAATTTATTCTCTTTTGAATCCTTTATATATATAGGAGAGGAAACAAACTCTCAGAGAATTTATTATTCAGAAAAGGCTTGTATGTTTTCAGAGGTTTCCTTCTGATAGCCACAAAATTTTTATAGCTTTGACGTGGACATTTCAAGAATGACTTGATGATATCTTGATGAGATCACAATGTATCTTGAGTAATTGCTTTAGTATTCCCCAGGAGCTTATTCCCTTTTGCATGGGATAGGAAACGAACTCGCAGGGAATTTATTATTTAGAATAGACCTGTATGTGTTCAAAAGTTTCTTTCAGACAGCCGCAAAATCTTTATAGCTTTGACATGGCCATTTCAAGAATGAGTTGATGATATCAGAGATCACAATGTATCTGGAGTAATTGCTTTAGTTTTCCCCGGGAGTTTATTACCTTTTGCATAGGACAGGAAACGAACTCCCAATGAACTTATTATTTAGAATAGACACCTGTATGTGTTCAGAGGTTTCTTTCAGACAGCCGCAAAATCTTTATAGCTTTGACATGGCCATTTCAAGAATGAATACATAGATTTCCTTAAGTTTAAAATATCTTAAAGAATGAGTTTATTTAAGTAAAATATTATAACGGTTACTTATATTTCCTTAAGTTTAAAATTTCTCAAGAATATATACTTGAGTTAAATGGATTTGATTGATTTTGTAAATAAATTAGTGTTTACAAATGTAATTACTATTAGGTAATTATTATTTTTGGTGTAAAATAATAAAAACTCGAGCCTGAAGAATATTTAATTAATAATATTAATATCATAGTTCGAAGAAATCAATAATCTTGATATAATAACAAAAATAATTAAAATAATTTAGTAAATGTAGACAACTTCTCTCAAGGAATGGTGTTTGCATATGTAGTTCTTTAAAAGATTCTTATTCCAAAAACAAACTACTCAAATCCCTTTGACTTAAGACCAAGTTCTTTCACCAACTTCCTAATTTTCTCTAAATTTTAGTAAAACAAATAAAAATTCTATAAAAATTTAACAAACAGCCACAACAACAACAAAAGAATAAAACTATGACAATCCATTCATTTACTAACTAAAAGAGTTCAATAGTGATCATTGTACCAAATAACTAAAATAAATATTAAATAATAAGCGGCTTGAAAAATCAAACATGTTAAATAGAAGAAAAAAAACCTAAATAAACATGTTCAAGACCAATTTTGTTTTTCTCTCTTTTGCACTTATTACAAAGTTGAACTAACCGGCAAACATAAAAACTCATTAATAAACAAGAGAGCTAGCTATAGCAGACAGTCACAGAGACATTAATGGTTAATATTATAAAGGTTTAATGAACTTTTGAAAAACTATAGAAAAATAACGGATTTTAAACAAACTATGAAAAAGATGAAATGACGCATAACAATAACAAATAGACTGAACTGAAGAGTATTAATAAAATACACAATAAATTTTTTAACAATAAACCAGAAGAAAGGAAATAAAATGAAATGTTAGTTAAAGAAAAGTAAAGGAATTTTTTAAAGAAATTTATATTTGAAATCAGTTTAAAAAAAAGCAATAAAATAGTTTTATACAAAAAAAGTATTGATTGACCCATATTGAATGTTTAGAAAAACAGGTTTTAAAAGGTTTTCAAATTTAAATTAAATATTTAAATTAAAAAGAAAAAAACAAAATTCTAACAAATCATTTAAAATAGATTTAAGAACTAAAGATTAAACTTGTTAAAGAAAGTTCGAGGAAAGAGATTAAACAAAATTGTTTAAATTATTAGAAAAAAGTTAAAAGAATAAACTTGTTTTTTTTTAGAAAAGTATTAAGAAATCATTGTTAAGATTAAAAAAAGGTTCTAAAAAAAGAGATTTATATAATAAAGTATTTAAATTATTCATTATGGTAAACTGTAATCTTTTATCTAGAAATCTCTTAAAATCTTTGTTTATATTAAAAGAAGATTCTAAATAATCGATTTATATGTAAAAAATCCAAATTACAAATATGTAATATTTCAAAAATGTTTTAAAAATCTAAATTTTTAAACTATTTTAAATAAAAATGATTAAGATTCATTAAAAAAAAATCTTGACCTTTGAAAATATTTCTTAAGTTTGTTATTAAGATGTTGCTAAAAGAAATACCAGCTAATCTAAAACCACATTAGCTCTGGTTCTTGCTAGAAATCTTCGCTTATCTCTAGTATTCAAAACAATATTATGCTTTTTATAATGCACTTCAAAAAAAGCATAAAACCTTTTGACCCTTCAAAAGATTCGAAAACTTCCTAAAAATAATAATAAAAAGAATCGAGTCTTTCTTATCTTTAAAACTATACACGGATGTTGCCAGCGCAACATATCTCTCTATATGATGCACATTTTCCTATCATTTGAGAAAAGTAAAGAGCATAAAGTTCAGGGCCCCTTAAAGTCTAAAAGAAAACTGATAAACAATTGCATTTAACATGTGCTACGCAAGAAATTCTATTATAGTTTTCTAATTTGAGATAAGAAACTAAACGACCTGCTGGTTTTAAAGATATCTTAGGGGTGTTAAATTTTAAGACGTGGCCATTGAACGTGTTAAATAAACAAATATTTGATAAGATTTTTTTTCTTTCAAATATGTTATAAAAAATTAAAATGATTTATTTATATATATTAAGCTGTAAACTGACATGTAAAGTATATAAATAGTTTTTCAATATTATTGAAAAGAGATTTTTTTAAGAAGGCTTAAAGGGGAGTAGGGCAAAATATGGTCCTATCCTTAAAAATGTTATTTATGTAGAATTTAAAAGTGTTATTAGTATTTGTAAGTGAATTTTGACCTTTAAGTGATTTTTGGAGGGGAGTTTGTATGGGGGATAGGGTCAAATGAAGCCCGATCATTACAAAAATCGGTAGTGTCATTTAAAGTTCTATAAAACTAAGTTTTGTCGACTTTTGTTAACATAATAGATCATTTAAATTAATTATAAGCCAAAAGGCCCTATTTGGGGGGTACAGTTGCATGGGTGCTAGTCGAAATAATGGACCGATTTTAACAATTTTCAATAGGCTTCGTCCTTGTGCCAAGACAAGCGTGTGTGCCAAATTTCATCAAATTAACTTGAAAATTACGGCCTGTACCTTGCGCACAAATTTACATGGACAGCCAACCAGCCGGACGGACGGACATGTCTTAATCGACTCAAAAAATGATTCTGAATCGATGGGTATACCTGAAAGTATACCGATCGATATAAAATATAAAGCTTAATAAAATACCAAAAATTCAAAATAAAACAAATTTTAAGAATTTCTTAAAAAAATTCCAAAATTATTTTAATTAAAAGATTTGACTTTTATGTTGACATTAAAAAAATGTTGCAAACTGTATTTTGCCACACTTTCCAACACTACACATAAAAACAACAAAACTAGGTAAATTGCAAAAAAAGTTAAAAAAACAACAAATAAAATAAAACTCATGACTAATAAACAATTATTGAATAAATATTTCATCATATTTCTTTAAAAAAGGTAAATTTAATTGAAAATTTTTTACGTTTTTACCAAAAATTCTACGTTTTAGTAAAAAAAAAACTGACACGTCAACACAACATAACAAAAGAGCAAAGAAAGTATTCTTTCCAAATAAAAGAGAGTAAAGAAGAAAAATATTAACTGTTGGTTTTTTTCAAGACACAAAGTGCTTGAAAAATGAACTCCAGAAAATGCCGGTAAAAGCAACAAGAATAAATAGCAAAAATAAAGGTTAGGTGAAAAAAACTTAACTAAAACAAAAAACCGAACAGAAACGAGTTAATAAACTTAAACAAGAACAAAAGATAAACCATAAAAAAAATTGCAAAAAAAAAAAAAATAATTGTATAGACAATTGAGAAATTGTACACGCAGACAAGTTTTTTTTCTTCCCACTTCAAAAAAATACAAAGCAAATACAAACACAATTTATCTATGGAAAATTATAGCACACACTTTCCTATTTATGAAAATAGTAATTTTAATTAATCTTTAATAAATTATACTTACAGAATTCTACCAAAATGAATTCATTATCGGCAATGGCTTTTTTGAAATTGTCCACAGTCAATACCAAGACACCATCTTCGGTTTTGATTTCTTCATCGGCGTATACAACACCCAAAGTGGCGGTAGCCACCAATAGTAACGAGCACAATAAGAATTTCATTTTTTCTTCTGTTTATATTACTTTTTGTAAATAATTCCGATTTGTATATTTAAATAAATACAAAAAATATACACACAAAATTACTTAAAGCGCGTTTTAACTAAACTAACTTTGGCCCAAAACAACGATGTTCACGCGTCGAAATTTAATTATAAAATGAATTCGTTTCTCTTAATTTCGTAAAAAGGTTGTTTTTTTATTCTTTAGAGAAAAGTGTAGAGAAAAAACAAAATGACACGTCATTTTTATATTTCATTTTAAAACCATTGTTGCCAATTCAGCTATAATCTAGCGATTTTTTTATTTCATTTTATTGGTTAAAAATATATGATTTAGATATTAGCGGGAAATCTTTCTAATTTGTTTAATATTTTAAGGCATTTTTAATAAATTTATATTGCTTTATTTATATTATGGTGAATCGTTAAGAAAATATTCTGATATGCAACCGGTTTAAGAAAAACACAGTTGTATAAAGCCAACAAATCTGGCAACACTTGTTTTTTAGGGAAAAAAGGAGTAAACAGTGTTAAGTGGCTTTAGGAGACACTGCATTATCTAAAATAATAAATTTTATTTATGTTCTTGATCAATTTATTTCGCCTAAATATAGGCTGTGAGTTTTTTAACATTTAACATTAACATTTTTTTTAACATTTTTGTGTCAGTTTCATTAACAACATCGTTGAAACAAAAAGCATTGACTTGTTTAGTTTATAAAAAGTCTTTTCGACTTTTTGTTAAGGATGACTATTTTGTTCAGAAAAAAAATCGAAAAATTAAATCGGAGAAAAGTAGGATCGGACATTTATTTAATAAATTACAAAATGTCGAAATTTCGAATTGTCTTAACAATTCGACAGCTAAAGAAGGTCATAACATACATATGTATGAATATCAAAGTGTATATCTTACATTATGTTCGATGTAAAGCTCTAAAACAATTCATCCATTTTTTAAATTGAGTTTGATATTTTAAACAATTAACAATTCTTCAAACTCATTTGCTTTTATTTAATTCATATAACTAATTATTAAAGCTTTCGATGAAGTTACTTAGAAAATTCCACTTTTTAATTTCTCGAATTCCGTTATTATTTAAAATCGTTAAAAATTGAAAAAAAGAAACGTTATTGAAAAATTAACTGACTAACAGTTGATTTTAAGACTACGCCGTTATTTTTAGCGTCAACCGCCAACGCCGTTAGTTTTTGGTCGGCGCAGGATTCTAATTGCGCCCATAAATTATTTTTGCCACTATCGGAAAAAAAAGCAAATAAACAAAGTAATATAAATTAAATAACTTAAAAAATCTTGATGATAGATAACAAAACATAAAAAATAATTTAGTTTATTATTTGACACTCAACAAAATGCAAGCTAATGTAAAGGAAACTCCCCAAGAAGAATTAGAAAAATTGGTCATAGTCACCGGCTTTGGACCATTTATAGGCCATGAAGCTGTAAATGCTAGCTGGGAGGCGGTAACTATGATGAAATATTTATGGAAAATATGAAAATTAATTGTTTTTCTTAAAGGTACGCTTACTGCCCGATGAAATTTTCCATCAAAATACTGCCTACAAATTGGAAAAATTAGAAGTACCTGTTGAATATGAGGCAGTAGACAAGGCTGTTGAAGACATCTGGTCACGACGTCCCACCTTGGTTATACACTGTGGAGTACATGGCATGGCTACTTGTGTTAATGTAGAGAAATTGGCCTATAATAATAATTTCAAAAGAGCCGACTATGCCGGCAAACACTTGCCCAATGCTAAGGCCTGTTTGAAAAATTGTCCAGCCAAAAAGTCCGCCATATTTTGTAAATTAAATTTGAAAAAAATTATAGAAGTAATAAGTGACAATTGCGGCTGCACACCGGATTATCTAAAGGATGATAGTAAACCCAAGGAATCTACTAGAATTGCACGCATATCCAAAGAAGTGGGTAATTATTTGTGTGGTTATATTTATTTGAAATCTCTGGATCGTGACTGCTGTCGTACACTCTTTGTACATGTACCACCTTTGGATAAACCCTTTAGTGCTGAAAAACTAAGTGAAGTCGTTTTGAAAATAACTGAGGAATGTTTGCGACAAGTATTGGAAGAAGGTAATGATATAAAAAAATAATTTACATTTATATGTATCTATTATTGTATTCCAATTGAGTTATACACAATGAGATCATACAACAACCACACAACAAGGCCAACGAATCTAAAAACAAAAGCTGTTGAAACCAAAACAAAAGAAAGCATATTTTTGGGCTGGACCATAAATTGTGTATTCCTCAACAGTATTAAAAATAAGTTTTCTTTTATAAATAAAAACAAATATTGCAGGAACATATTTTTAAAATAGAATTCTTTTAATATTTAAATAAAATAAAAAAACCAAACGCTTCGAAGTACTCCGAAACAAAAAAGTTAATCTTTTAGTAGAAATACTAAAACCGCTTATAACTTCGTTAAAACACGTTTAAATTAAAAAATAAGCTTAATTTGTGATCACCCATATTTTCCTTCAAAAATCGATTTTTTGGTCGAAAAACTTAAATCGCTTATAACTTCGTTAAAACACATTTAAATCGAAAAATAAGCTTAGTTTGTGATCACCCATATTTTCCTTCAAAAATCGATTTTTTGATCATAAAACTAAAATTGTTTATAACTTCGTTAAAACACGTTTAAATCGAAAAATAAGCTTAATTTGTGATCACTCATATTTTCCTTAAAAAATCGATTTTTGGTCATAAAACTTAAATCGCTTATAACTTCGTTAAAACACGTTTAAATCGAAAAATAAGCTTAGTTTGTGATCACCCATATTTTCCTTCAAAAATCGATTTTTTGGTCATAAAACTTAAATCGCTTATAACTTAATTAAAACACATTTAAATCGAAAAATAAGCTTAGTTTGTGATCACCCATATTTTCCTTCAAAAATCGATTTTTGGGTCATAAAACTTAAATCGCTTATAACTTCGCTAAAACACATTTAAATCGAAAAATAAGCTTAATCTGTGATCACCCATATTTTCCTTCAAAAATCAATTTTTTGGTCATAAAACTTAAATCGCTTATAACTTCGTTAAAACACGTTTAAATCGAAAAATAAGCTTAATTTGTGATCACTCATATTTTCCTTCAAAAATCGATTTTTTGGTCATAAAACTAAAATTGCTTATAACTTCGTTAAAACACATTTAAATCGAAAAATAAGCTTATTTTGTGATCACCCATATTTTCCTTCAAAAATCGATTTTTTGGTCATAAAACTTAAATCGCTTATAACTTCGTTAAAACACGTTTAAATCGAAAAATAAGCTTATTTTGTGATCACTCATATTTTCCTTAAAAAATCGATTTTTTGGTCATAAAACTTAAATTGCTTATAACTTCGTTAAAACACGTTTAAATCGAAAAATAAGCTTAATTTGTGATCACTCATATTTTCCTTCAAAAATCGATTTTTTGGTCATAAAACTAAAATTGCTTATAACTTCGTTAAAACACGTTTAAATCGAAAAATAAGCTTAGTTTGTGATCACCCATATTTTCCTTCAAAAATCGATTTTTTGGTCATAAAACTTAAATCGCTTATAACTTCGTTAAAACACGTTTAAATCGAAAAATAAGCTTAGTTTGTGATCACCCATATTTTCCTTCAAAAATCGATTTTTGGTCATAAAACTTAAATCGCTTATAACTTCGTTAAAACACATTTAAATCGAAAAATAAGCTTAATCTGTGATCACCCATATTTTCCTTCAAAAATCTATTTTTTGGTCATAAAACTTAAATCGCTTATAACTTCGTTAAAACACATTTAAATCGAAAAATAAGCTTAATTTGTGATCACTCATATTTTCCTTCAAAAATCGATTTTTTGGTCATAAAACTAAAATTGCTTATAACTTCGTTAAAACACGTTTAAATCGAAAAATAAGCTTAATTTGTGATCACTCATATTTTCCTTAAAAAATCGATTTTTTGGTCATAAAACTTAAATCGCTTATAACTTCGTTAAAACACATTTAAATCGTAAAATATGCTTAGTTTGTGATCACCCATATTTTCCTTCAAAAATCGATTTTTTGGTCATAAAACTTAAATCGCTTATAACTTCGTTAAAACACATTTAAATCGTAAAATAAGCTTAATTTGTGATCACCCATATTTTCCTTAAAAAATCGATGTTTTGGTCATAAAACTTAAATCGCTTATAACTTCGTTAAAACACATTTAAATCGAAAAATAAGCTTATTTTGTGATCACTCATATTTTCCTTAAAAAATCGATTTTTTGGTCATAAAACTTAAATTGCTAATAACTTCGTTAAAACACGTTTAAATCGAAAAATAAGCTTAATTTGTGATCACTCATATTTTCCTTCAAAAATCGATTTTTTGGTCATAAAACTAAAATTGCTTATAACTTCGTTAAAACACGTTTAAATCGAAAAATAAGCTTAATTTGTGATCACTCATATTTTCCTTCAAAAATCGATTTTTTGGTCATAAAACTTAAATCGCTTATAACTTCGTTAAAACACGTTTAAATCGAAAAATAAGCTTAATTTGTGATCACTCATCATTTCCTTAAAAAATCGATTTTTGGTCATAAAACTTAAATCGCTTATAACTTCGTTAAAACACGTTTAAATCGAAAAATAAGCTTAGTTGGTGATCACCCATATTTTCCTTCAAAAATCGATTTTTTGGTCATAAAACTAAAATTGCTTATAACTTCGTTAAAACACGTTTAAATCGAAAAATAAGCTTAATTTGTGATCACTCATATTTTCCTTAAAAAATCGATTTTTGGTCATAAAACTTAAATCGCTTATAACTTCGTTAAAACACGTTTAAATCGAAAAATAAGCTTAATCTGTGATCACCCATATTTTCCTTCAAAAATCGATTTTTTGGTCATAAAACTTAAATCGCTTATAACTTCGTTAAAACACGTTTAAATCGAAAAATAAGCTTAGTTGGTGATCACCCATATTTTCCTTCAAAAATCGATTTTTTGGTCATAAAACTAAAATTGCTTATAACTTCGTTAAAACACGTTTAAATCGAAAAATAAGCTTAATTTGTGATCACTCATATTTTCCTTAAAAAATCGATTTTTGGTCATAAAACTTAAATCGCTTATAACTTCGTTAAAACACGTTTAAATCGAAAAATAAGCTTAATTTGTGATCACTCTTATTTTCCTTCAAAAATCGATTTTTTGGTCATAAAACTTAAATCGCTTATAACTTCGTTAAAACACATTTAAATCGAAAAATAAGCTTAATTTGTGATCACTCATATTTTCCTTCAAAAATCGATTTTTTGGTCATAAAACTAAAATTGCTTATAACTTCGTTAAAACACATTTAAATCGAAAAATAAGCTTAATCTGTGATCACCCATATTTTCCTTCAAAAATCAATTTTTTGGTCATAAAACTTAAATCGCTTATAACTTCGTTAAAACACATTTAAATCGAAAAATAAGCTTAATTTGTGATCACTCATATTTTCCTTAAAAAATCGATTTTTGGTCATAAAACTTAAATCGCTTATAACTTCGTTAAAACACGTTTAAATCGAAAAATAAGCTTAGTTGGTGATCACCCATATTTTCCTTAAAAAATCGATTTTTTGGTCATAAAACTTAAATCGCTTATAACTTCGTTAAAACACGTTTAAATCGAAAAATAAGCTTAATTTGTGATAAAGGTCATAAAACTAAAATTGCTTATAACTTCGTTAAAACACGTTTAAATCGAAAAATAAGCTTAGTTTGTGATCACCCATATTTTCCTTCAAAAATCGATGTTTTGGTCATAAAACTTAAATCGCTTATAACTTCGATAAAAAATCGATTTTTTGGTCAAAAAACTTAAATTGCTTATAACTTCGTTAAAACACGTTTAAATCGAAAAATAAGCTTAATTTGTGATCACTCATACTTTCCTTCAAAAATCGATTTTTTGGTCATAAAACTTAAATCGCTTATAACTTCGTTAGAACACATTTAAATCGGAAAATAAGCTTAGTTTGTGATCACCCATATTTTCCTTCAAAAATCGATGTTTTGGTCATAAAACTTAAATCGCTTATAACTTCGTTAAAACATGTTTAAATCGAAAAATAAGCTTAATTTGTGATCACTCATATTTTCCTTCAAAAATCGATTTTTTGGTCATAAAACTAAAATTACTTATAACTTCGTTAAAACACGTTTAAATCGAAAAATAAGCTTAATTTGTGATCACTCATATTTTCCTTAAAAAATCGATTTTTGGTCATAAAACTTAAATCGCTTATAACTTCGTTAAAACACGTTTAAATCGAAAAATAAGCTTAGTTGGTGATCACCCATATTTTCCTTCAAAAATCGATTTTTTGGTCATAAAACTAAAATTGCTTATAACTTCGTTAAAACACGTTTAAATCGAAAAATAATCTTAATTTGTGATCACTCATATTTTCCTTCAAAAATCGATTTTTTGGTCAAAAAACTTAAATTGCTTATAACTTCGTTAAAACACGTTTAAATCGAAAAATAAGCTTAATTTGTGATCACTCATATTTGCCTTAAAAAATCGATTTTTTGGTCATAAAACTTAAATCGCTTATAACTTCGCTAAAACACATTTAAATCGAAAAATAAGCTTAATCTGTGATCACCCATATTTTCCTTCAAAAATCAATTTTTTGGTCATAAAACTTAAATCGCTTATAACTTCGTTAAAACACATTTAAATCGAAAAATAAGCTTAATTTGTGATCACTCATATTTTCCTTAAAAAATCGATTTTTTGGTCATAAAACTAAAATTGCTTATAACTTCGTTAAAACACATTTAAATCGAAAAATAAGCTTAATCTGTGATCACCCATATTTTCCTTCAAAAATCGATTTTTTGGTCATAAAACTAAAATTGCTTATAACTTCGTTAAAACACGTTTAAATCGAAAAATAAACTTAATTTGTGATCACTCATATTTTCCTTCAAAAATCGATTTTTTGGTCATAAAACTTAAATCGCTTATAACTTCGTTAAAACACATTTAAATCGAAAAATAAGCTTAGTTTGTGATCACTCATATTTTCCTTAAAAAATCGATTTTTTGGTCATAAAACTAAAATTGCTTATAACTTCGTTAAAACACGTTTAAATCGAAAAATAAGCTTAATTTGTGATCACTCATATTTTCCTTAAAAAATCGATTTTTTGGTCATAAAACTTAAATCGCTTATAACTTCGTTAAAACACATTTAAATCGAAAAATAAGCTTAGTTTGTGATCACCCATATTTTCCTTCAAAAATCGATGTTTTGGTCATAAAACTTAAATCGCTTATAACTTCGTTAAAACACGTTTAAATCGAAAAATAAGCTTAATTTGTGATCACTCATATTTGCCTTAAAAAATCGATTTTTTGGTCATAAAACTTAAATCGCTTATAACTTCGTTAAAACACATTTAAATCGTAAAATAAGCTTAGTTTGTGATCACCCATATTTTCCTTCAAAAATCGATTTTTTGGTCATAAAACTTAAATCGCTTATAACTTCGTTAAAACACATTTAAATCGAAAAATAAGCTTAATTTGTGATCAACCATATTTTCCTTCAAAAATCGATTTTTTGTTCATAAAACTTAAATCGCTTATAGATTCGTTAAAACACGTTTAAATCGAAAAATAAGCTTATTTTGTGATCACCCATATTTTCCTTATGACCAAAAAATCGATTTTTGATGGATAACATGGGTGATCACCCATATTTTCCTTCAAAAATCGATTTTTTGGTCATAAAACTTAAATTGCTTATAACTTCGTTAAAACACGTTTAAATTGAAAAATAAGCTTAATTTGTGATCACCCATATTTTCCTTCAAAAATCAAATTTTTGTCAATAATCTTAAATCGCTTATAACTTCGTTAAAACACGTTTAAATTGAAAAATAAGCTAAATTTGTGATCACCCATATTTTCCTTCAAAAATCGATTTTTTGGTCAAAAATCTTAAATCGCTTATAACTTCGTTAAAACACGTTTAAATTGAAAAATAAGCTTAATTTGCGATCATCCATATTTTCCTTAAAAAATCGATATTTTGCTCATAAAAATAAATTGGCTTATAACTTCTTTAAAACACGTTTAAATCGAAAAATAAGCTTATTTTGTGATCATCCATATTTTCCTTCAAAAATGGGTTTTTTGGTGATAAAACTTAAATCGCTTATAACTTCGTTAAAACACGTTTAAATTGAAAAATTAGCTTAATCTGTGATCACCCATATTTTCCTTCAAAAATCGATTTGTTGGTCATAAAACTTAAATTGTTTATAACTTCATTAAAACACATTTAAATCGAAAAATAAGGTTAGTTTGTGATCACCCATATTATCCTTCAAAAATCGATTTTTTGGTCAAAAAACTTAAATCGCTTATAACTTCATTAAAACACGTTTAAATTGAAAAATAATGTTATTCTATGATCACACCTATATACCTTTAAAAATTGATTGTTTGATCAAAACTAAGATCGTTTGTATCTTCGTTAAAATGCGTTTAAATTAAAGAATAAACTTATATTGTGATTTCTTTTGTTTGTTTAATGTCTTAAGACATTGTTTTTGTTGTCTTGTCTTGTTTTATTTTATTAATTACATTTAAATGCATTCCATTTTAAAACTCTTATATGTATGTACGACAGACAGTCTCTGTACAAATAAATCTGAAACCATTGAAATGCTGGCAAGAAATGTGGGTGGTTACCTGTAGTAATGCAATGTGCTGTGCTTTAAGTTGGCTTTTTTTTATTTAAATGCCTCTTAAGCTGCCTCTTTAGATTGTAGTATAATAGTCTTTCCAAATGCAATGACCGCCACGACAAATCCAAGTCAAAATATGTTAAAAGAAATCGTAGGAAATGCCATCCATTCTTTTATAAACAAATCAATGGCGAAAAGAAGGGATTAACTAAACCAATGAATATATTAACCCTTAAATGAAATGAATATAAAATGCAATGAAATGGGGAAAAAAGAAAACTAAAAAAAAAACAATGGACTTACTCAATAAAAATGGCAAAATATTTTTTTAAAGGGTTTAAATGATAAAACAGTTTTACATGTTAAGATTTATATTGAGAAAAAACAAAATTGAAATAAAAGAAACCTTTCGAGTGGTATGTTAATACTTTACACACTTTTACACTTAAAGAAATGTTGTATAGAAAACATTTTTGAATTCGATATTTTAATAATAAAAATATTCTTTTTTTATTTCAGATTTTAACGCTCAATGAACATCAGGAATGGACTTTTGTAATTCAACAGGTTATTTGAAGGTAAGTTTGTATTTAAATTACATAAATACTATTATTATTATTATTATTATTATTATTATTACTAAGCTTTCGGCATGTTCTACTTCAAGTTCACTTTAATACGTGTTAAGTTCTAATACAAATTTAGTTCAGTTCTAGTTCAGTTCTAGTTCAGTTCTAGTTCAGTTCTAGTTCAGTTCTAGTTCAGTTCTAGTTCAGTTCTAGTTCAGTTCTTGTTCAGTTCTAGTTCA
>NC_060953.1:3554259-3555481 GCF_022045245.1 Lucilia cuprina | reverse complement strand
ACTGAACTAGAACTGAACTAGAACTGAACTAGAACTAAACTAGAACTGAACTAGAACTGAACTAGAACTGAACTAGAACTGAACTAGAACTGAACTAGAACTGAAGTAAAACTATTGTCAAAACGCAAGTTTGGATAAATAAAACTTTTTCTGTTAGTCCCTCTCTTATTAAAGAAGACGAACGACAATAAACCATATAAAAACACAAAACATGCGACATGTGCTGCATATTAGTTGTCTGTGTGTTTTGTTGGCTCAAATTCAGTGCAAAATGAAGCACACAATCTACATCATTAACATGCATTTTATGTTGGTTACCCATTCCCTTGATTGTCCTTATAACAGAATTAATGTAGTAGAGTAGAACGAGCAGTAGTAGTTATGGTAGAAGTAGAGCTTGTGGCTTGGCTCGTGTCATCTGTTGCCGCTTAAATATATTGCCAAGAAATTAATTTTGCACCACACAGTTTAAAGAAAACCAAAAGGAAATAATGAAACGCGAACCAAGCTGAACGTACGTAGTACGTATGAAGTTACGTGCGCATGCTCTAAAAACTGATCGTCAGTTAGTTTAACAAACTAAAAAGCAGCAAGGACTATATGTATGTTTTTTAAAGCTTTAAGTTTTAAGTTGGTTTTTGTCTTCTCTCTCTTCTTTTTCTAAAAAAAAATCCTTAAATGACGAAAGGACACGAATATGCCATCGGCTATTTTTTTAGAAACTATGCTGAAAAAAAACACAAAACATTTATAAACGTTTTTTTTTTCTACCAGGGTCTACTCAACTTGCAACACACCTGTCACAGTTTTTTATAACTGCGTTCGATCATTTTTCTTACTGTATCAAGTAAAAAAGGTGCTCTTGTGATGATTTTGTTTTTTTTTTTAAATATTAATCTTGTGGGTCCTTTTTTGCTTTATCGGTTCTTGATTTTTTCAATCAAAGATGCGTTGGATTTTGTTTTAAAGAATTTTTAGTGCTTTTTAATAGGATATCTGTGTATGTATTTGAAATTTTCTAAAGAATTTCAAACCAAATGTTGTTAAAAGGAAGTTTTGAAATTAAGAGCATTTACGACATGAATAATAAGAATGACTTTGGTTGAAAGGGGATTTGATTAGAACTGAACTAGAACTGAACTAGAACTGAACTAGAACTGAACTAGAACTGAACTAGAACTGAACTAGAACTGAACTAGAACTGAACTAGAACTGAACTAGA
>NC_060953.1:3467152-3554159 GCF_022045245.1 Lucilia cuprina | reverse complement strand
CAGTTCTAGTTCAGTTCTAGTTCAGTTCTAGTTCAGTTCTAGTTCAGTTCTAGTTCAGTTCTAGTTAAGTTCTAGTTCAGTTCTAGTTCAGTTGTAGTTCAGTTCTAGATCAGTTCTAGTTTAGTTCCACTTCAGTTCTAGTTCAGTTAGAATTCCCGTACGTTGTTTCAATGATCCTTGGTTCCTTGCTGCAAATTATTACATGTGTTTGTACTTGTGTACATAAGTGAGTTTGTTTAAGCCTCACAAGTCGTTTATTTATACACTTAAGGAACAAGGGGATTTATTTCTCATTCTATCTTTGTCCCTTCAGTTTTTTGTCTGTATATATTACATTAAACCCTTAACACAATATGTAGCAGCAACACCAAACAAACAAACGAGCGACACAAGTCAAATAAATACAAAAAGAGTCCTCACAACATAAGGGAGCCTGAGTCAAAACTGACACCAGATCCTTTGGCAATTATGGCTTGCAAACTTAAATGCAAACACAAAGAAAAAAGTTTGTCAAAAAAAAGATATTTCTTCTTGGGTTGTCAAACGATTAGCTGTTTTTAGTTTTAGATACATTTGAAAATCTAAGGTTTATTGAACCTAACCGTATGAAATATTCGTATTTTATCACAAAACTGAATACATTTTCTTTTGTATTTAGCTAAAAGATGTCAAAGACCTGTTGCTGGTGCAAAAATATAGGGGTTTCAAATGCTAAAAACCCTTAAAGCTAATACGTAGTATAAATAAAACAGCAAGAGGATTTTTTTCCAGCAAATATTTACTTGTACCCATTTATATGTTGACTTATTTATTTCAATTACCGTTGTTTCAATTCTAAGTTCAATAAACCTAAAAATAAGTTTGATCACCTTTTTACAAAAGGATATTTATAGCTTTAGAGTCTTTTAATTGAGTAAAACGATCTAAGTTTAAAGATCTTTATTTTGATCGAAGTTTATTCAACTTTAAAAGGAATACAACAGAAACTGCTACATTTTAAGGATTAAGAATAAAAACGAACATATTTATGGGATTAATGAAAAAAATAATTGAGCATAAATACCTGAAAATTGGAAATATGTTTTTTAAAAGTTGTCTAAGTTCATTAAACTTTTTATCGTATGGGAATTTTAAATAAGAGGAATCAATTAGGCAAAATGTTACTTAACAAGGATAACAAAACTGTTATTTATGTTATTGTTGATCAAATTAATGCCGAAAAAATTATTGCATTTAACAGAATATTTAAAGGTTTTTACGGTTATTCAACTTATTCAATAGTTCAGTTCTAGTTCTGTTCTAGTTCAGTTCTAGTTCAGTTCTAGTTCAGTTCTAGTTCAGTACTAGTTCAGTACTAGTTCTGTTCTAGTTCAGTTCTAGTTCAGTTCTAGTTCAGTTCTAGTTCAGTTCTAGTTCAGTTCTAGTTCAGTTCTAGTTCAGTTCTAGTTCAGTTCTAGTTCAGTTCTAGTTCAGTTCTAGTTCAGTTCTAGTTCAGTTCTAGTTCAGTTCTAGTTCAGTTCTAGTTCAGTTCTAGTTCAGTTCTAGTTCAGTTCTAGTTCAGTTCTAGTTCTAGTTCAGTTCCAGTTCAGTTCTAGTTCTGCTCTTCTCTGATACATTATTTATTTTCCCAAAAGGTCACTTCTTTTGCACAAACCCTGTATTTAAAGCACTTCACCTGCTTGTTGGACTGATTGCCTGTCCGTCCGTTCCTCTGATTCTCAATGTGTGTACGAGGTTTTTTGTTGTTGTTTGTGTATCATGTAGCTTTTGTTACATTTACTTTTATACGATGCTACTCAATTTTATGACATTGTGCTGCTGACTCTGCCACTGCTATTGAGGCTGACAAAAGATGATAATGATGTTGCAGGGTTTTGCGGCATGTAGATGTGTGTGTATATACGATGTAAAAGGTGCGCCTGTTTACTTTAACTTTAATCAAGCACCAAAAAAAAAATAAAAACTAAAACAAAAACACACATTCAACAAAAAGAGGCATACAATTCCTGACCTAAGACATCATTTTTTTCAATAGCCCTGCATTCAAGATTCTGAGGAGCATGTCTTTTTGACTTTTAACTAAAAAAAACTTCTTTTGCAAGTAGTGTTGATGAACTGGTCTACATGGGGTTGGTTATTTTTTGTGTTGTTGTTGAAATTTTGATGTTGTTTTGTTTATTTTAATTCATTGGAAACTATTTCAATTTTTATTAATAGCTAAAGTCACAGACACTTAAAAAATCACCTGCATATTCAATATACCGCCAGTTTATTTTTCCTTTTTTTTACTTCTACTTTTCAATTATCAATTTTGTAGATCCTTTAGGAGAAAAACACACGTTCAAAAATATCTTTGGAATGCCAGGATATGTAATATAATTTATGTGTAGTGTAAAAATAAAGAGCTGAAAAAGCCCTATACAATGACTTTCATAAATTCTAATCTTTTAAGCGGGTTTTCCTTTTCCAAGTGTTTATTATTTTCTTCATCCTTCAGTTTTTTAGTTTCTAATTTTGTTTTTACTGTGTTAAACATAAATCGCTAATATTCGTGGCCAGCCGGTAAAAAACGAACTAACGTTGTTTAATTCTGTTGTTTCAAAAAAGTCTGTTAATTCTAGTTATTTGACAAATTATGTGGGTTCAGGTGCTGTCTTTATTTTGAAATTTTTTAAAAGAGGGGGTTAATTTTTTGTTTGAAACGGTTAATAACCTTTGACTTTTTCTTTAAAATTGATAGTAAATGGATTTATTATAAAGTTAAAAATTTTGATAATGTAGTAATTGAACTAGAACTGATCTACACTAATATAAACTGAACTAGAACTGAACTAGAACTGAACTAGAACTGAACTAGAACTGAACTAGAACTGAACTAGAACTGAACTAGAACTGAACTAGAACTGAACTAGAACTGAACTAGAACTGAACTAGAACTGAACTAGATCTGAACTAGAACTGAACTAGAACTGAACTAGAACTGAACTTGAACTGAACTAGAACTGAACTATATCAGATCCCAAATAACTTTCCCAATAGAAACACCCTTTAATTTCAAATTGTTGTCTCAAAATACACATTACAACAAGTGCCGCTTTGAATGAAAACGATAAAGATGAGCAACTTCATAATGATTAACATAATGATCTTAAAACAAAAAGGATGCTGCTGTGCTCTCGCAGACAGACTGACACAAAAATCAACGAAAAGCAACAACAACGTTTGTTGTTAAAGGCACCTGTAAAAATGTAATCGGGTGCTGTAATAACGATGAGCCTTAAACTCAATATAGACAGCGATTTTATATCCTTTTTGTTGTTATTATGACTCTTTAGGTTTTGTTGAGGCATCCCTTAGCAACCAGGCAGTTAAAAGGAGCAATAAGAAAAAACAAAATGCAAAAAGATTTCTTATTAACGAGAAGAACCCTGCTGCAATCTTGGTTAACAGACAAGATGAAAAAAATACAAATTTTTAAATAAGCACCTGCTGTAGTATTTAGTTTTTTTTTTCGTTAATATTTTTTTCTGACGTATATGTCTGTGTGTATAGTGTGGATGTGCCGTTGTCCTAAATGAATCCTGTAAACCAGTCTGCTGTAGCAAAATACTTTAACAAACGTCAGCAGGCTTCCTTTAAACCTAAATGGCTCACAAAACCCTACTAACTGCATTTTTTTCTTTCTTGAGCCATGAGCTTGCTTTTGGCCCTTTACTACACATACATATAAAGTAGCTCAAGAAAAACAAAAACTGCAGCCGGTTTCATTAACTTGAGGTATTCATTCTTGAGCAACACAACAGCAAAAAAGGTGTAGAAAAAACAATCCTCGAACAACGTTTAATAAAACACATGCTACAATATTTGCTCTTATAGCGGCTTTTGTAATGAAAATTACAGCAGCTTGCCGTTTTATTTTTAGTTTTTTTTTCGTTAACTTGAATGTTTGTTCGTCCATTACCAACACCATCAAATGATCTACTTAAATATTTAAGGATCTACTATAAATTATAAGAAACAGAAACTTAAATACAATGTCCTTAAGAGTGCTAGTAAAGAAGATTTGTTTATTGATGACAAATATTTTGTCGCTGACATTGACTTAAAAAGTTGGTCTAATCAGTATGCCGGTTTATAGGATGTCAAGCAGTCTACTACAGGTTCAAATCTTATATATATTTTTAAGCGAGAAAATAATTTATTGAGCAAAAATTGAATTGAACTGGAACTGAGCTGTAAATTTTAGAGAACTGATCTTATACTAATTTAGAACTGATGTCAATCAACTAGTTTATTGCAAAATTGATTAGGTATATATAGTTCCTGAACTCATTTATTAATGATCTAGATTTGTTGTAGAACTGATATCTAGTAATATTATGTTAATAATCTATTTTGTTGCAAAACTGATCAGTTATAGTTTCAGAACTGATCTAGTAATGATTTAGATTTGTTGTAGAACCGATATCTAGTGATATTATGTCAATAATCTAGTTTATTACAAAACTGTTCACTTATAGTTCCAGAACTGATCTCTTAATGATTTAGGTTTTTTGTAAAACTGATCTAATACTTTTATAAGATTGAATAGACTGATCTGGTAACGAAATAAATGATCTAGAGTTGGGGTAGATCTAATACCGATTTGACCGAACAATCTAATGTACAAACGCTATAGAACATGAAAAATGATCTAGAACGAATCTATTTATGTTAACTAACTGATCTAGAATTGTTGTAAAATTGTTGTGAAACTGATCTATAATAGTTTAGAACCATTTTAAAACTAATTTATTTTAGAATTCATCAAGAATTAGTTTCAATTAGATTAAGAACTGATCTAAGATTGTTGTGGAACTGATCTAGAGATGATCTTGAAATAATATAGAACTGATTTTGAATAATTATAGAATTGATATTGTAGTGATCTTTAATGGGGCAAAACTATTCAGGTGCTGATCTTGAAATAATATAGAACTGATCTTCAATAATTATAGAACTGATCTTGTAGTGATCTTTAATGAGGCAAAACTTTTCAGGTAGCGATCTGGAATAGATTTGAATTAGTCTAGTACTATTTTAGAATGCATCTAGACCTGATAAGGAATTGATCGACTTCTGATCTTCAACTCAACTAGAATAGTATTATAAAACACGATCATAATAATAATTTTAAGTTGGAAGATCTGTTCTGATTTAAAATTATTGTAGAATTGATCTAAAACTGATCAAATATTGATATATGATTGTTTTAGAACCGATCAAGTTTATGTTTATCTTCAAGTATTGTAAAATGCATCAAGAATTACTTTAAATTAAATTAGGGACTGATCTAAGATTGTTGTAGAACTGATCTATAGATGATCTTAGAATAATATAGAACTGATCTTGTATTGATCATTCTTTGCAATAGTTTTAGAACTGGTCTAGTACTATTTTAGAATAACTCTATTAACTTTATTAACAACTGATCGTCTACTGATCTGCAATTCAGTTAGAACAAAATTATGAAACACAATCATGATCATAATCTTAAGTTGAAAGATCTGTTCTGTTTACACCTATTATACTAAAACAAAAAGAACAATAGTAAAACACATTACCACCTTAAAATTAAAGACAATTATTACACAACAAGATTTTGTTTGCTAATCCCTAAAATCCTGACCGCAAATCTTAAAACAATGTTTCCTGTAATACTATTCTATATGTATGATGTTAGTTTGGTGTTCTAATATTACGCTCAATCAAATTTTAAACACATTTGCAAGTGTTATTAACAGATTTACTGAAACAAACTATAAAAAAATGCATAAACCATAATCTCAAAGGAATTACACTTACTGGATTTTCATAGGAATTTCTTTAAAGGCAGTAAGAAAAAATCAAAGTTTTTTTAACAATGTATATCAAAACATGCCACAAAAAAACCTTACCTGTGCAACAAACACAGCCAAAGGCCAAAAAAAATCTGTCCAAAAAAAACATTTAAGTCGATTTTTTTCTTATAGTTCTTCACTTTTTGGCTGCTGTTACCACTGCACCTGTCACACAACACTCCTCTCGATCGTTACACACACTCATACAAACCAGCAGTAATCTGGTCTAACTAAGGGTATTATTGTTTTTAATATTGTTGTTGTTGTTGTTTTTGTTATTTTTAGTTTTCAGTTTTTATATATAGTTTCCTTGCATTGACCCAATTTTAATGCTTCTTCAGTATGAAGTGTTGCGTTTTCTTCCCCTTGTGATCTTTTCAACCATTATTTTTTTCACCAATTTTTTTTCCTCATTGTCTGGATTTAACGATCATCATTTGCTCTCTTTTTAAAAACACAGGTTGTTTTCTTTTTGTTTATAATAAAGGTATCACATTGTGTCTTTGTTGGCAATAGATTGAGCATAAAAATTCCTTTTTTTCTTATTAAGTATTATTTTCTCATTTGTTCTGAATTCCTAAACAATTGTTTAAGCATTAAGAAAGTATTTGAATTGTTTTAGATTTTGTGACAAATTTATGTTTTCTTATATAATGGTTTGGATTTTACACTTGTCAAGAATTCTAATAAAGTCTTGATCAGTTGAGGTTGTTAAAGAAACAGGTTGTTTTAGATTCCCATAAATTGTTTTAGTTTCAAATCAATTGTTTTTTAAACGAATTTGTAAATGTCCTTTTTGTAAGTTTTTGGGATTGATATTTTAGAAAAAAAGGTGTTTTTTAATTGTATTAAAAGTAATTAAAGGATTGAGTAAGATATCTTCTATTAAAAGTGATCTATAATTGATATAGTAATGTTTAGGACTAGTTCTATAATTTCTATATGAATAGAATGAAAAACTGAAATTGTTGTAAAACGGATCTAGAATTCTTCTAGTATTGATATAAAATAGGCCAATACTGAACAAGTACTGATCTAAATTGATCTAGTACTGATCTAGGACTTTTCTCGACTAAACACTGTATTTAGAATTGATCTAGTTTAGACGTAAACCTAATCTTCTAGTGATCTATATCTTAATTAGAGCAGATTTATAAAACACGATCTTAAAAGTGATCATGACGTTAAGGTAGATTATCTGTTTTGTTTATAACTAATGAAATACTATCGTGAATTGTTGTAAAACTGATCTAGAGATGGTATACAACTGATCTAGAATTATTGTAGAATTGATCTAAAATGTAACAAAACTGATCAGATACTGATCTGTAATTGTTGTAAAACTGGTCTAGTACTGATCTAGAACTTTTCTAAAAAACATGTAGACTTAATTTAGAATTTACATAGTATTGACATAAAACCGTTGTACCTAGTGATCTGCAACTTATTTAGAACCGAATTAGAAATGTGATAATGACAGTAGGGTAGAGCTGTTTTGTTTTCTTATAGAACTGGTCTAGTACTAATCTAGAATGTTTTTTGAATGAATCAAGGCTTTATTTACAATTTATAAAACTGATCTACTAGTGATCTTCAATTCAATAGGAACAGTATTCTGAAAGACGATCCTAAAAGTGAACTTGATTTTAAGGTAGATGATCCTTTTTTTATTTACAACTGTTGAAGTAATGATTTAGAATTGTTGTACAACTGATTAAGAATTGATCTAGAGATGATATAGAATAGATCTACTACTTTTATAGAACTGATCTGGAATAGACTTTATTGATGTTATAGAAATATCTTTATGAAGTATTGTAGTAGAACGGTTTAAGAATTGTCTAGAATTGTTCTAATATTGATCTAGGACTGATCAAAAACTCTTCTAAAACTGATCTAGAATCGATCTAGAGATGATATATTACCGATCTCGTACTGTTCTAGAACTACACTAGAATTATTGTAGAAGTTATTTAATATTCATATAAAACTGATATATAATTGATCTAAAGATGACACATTATCGATCTAGTACTATTCTAGAACTGAATTATAATTTCTAGAATTAATCTAGAGTTGATATATCACATCAGTACTTTTTGATACTAAGATCTTGAGATGATATATCTAGATCTAGAGATGATATATCACCGATCTTGTAATGTTCTAGATCTGATTGTTGAAGTGATCTTGTTCTAATCTACAATTGTTCAAATGTTAAAAATCTATAATTTCTCATTGATGTTAAACTGATCTGGAATTGATCTTATTATAGATCATATGGAATTTTTGCCAAAGTGTTTTAGTTATAACGTACAACTGAATTGAAATTGTTTTAGAACTAATCAGGTATTTATCTAGAATCATTGTAGAACTTTTCTAGAGCTGAAATAAAAATTAGAACTGTTCAAGAACTGATCTACAGTATGTGTAAAAAGAACTATAAGTGATCTAAAATTGTATAGAAATTATTTAGTTGTATTCTGGAATTGATCAAAAATTGATCTAGATATGATCTAAAACAGATCTTGTACTAATTTAGAATTGTTATAGAACTAAACTAAAAGTGATGTAGTACTGATCTTAAAACTAGTAGTAGATCTAGGATTGGTTTATTATTAATCTAGAATTGTTACAAAATAGATTTGCAATTGCTAGAGAATTGATTGAAAGCTGTTTTAGTATTGATGAAGAATTACTATAGAACTGATTTTTTGTATTTGACACATTTAACGATCAATGTGTAAAAAGTGCAAATTAAAAAGTGAATAAAAATATCGAAAAAAAACTTTACCTTTCCCATATTCAATCACAACCCCATATGACATTTTATCACGTGCTCTTGAAATAATTTCGATACGCTAATAAACGCTTGCCGATTACTTTGTCGGCTTTGAAAAGCTGTTACAGTATGACAGATTCTTCTTTAAAAAAACTAAAACTTGTCAACTCTTTAAAAATTAAAAAAATAAAACCAAGTCCTTGAATTACATGTGAAAATTTTCGATGATCATTAAAAAAAAACTTACACACAGAATTGAATTGTAGAAAAGAGTTTTAAAGAAGCTTTTTTTAAAAAAATCGATCTTACTGCAAGATCAATTTGTTAAATAGTTGACGTATTTAAACGTACTGCAAATGAATACATTCGCACTTGACGAAAATAAGAGAGAAAAAAATAAAACAAATCATTGATCTTTTGCTGGTTGTATGTAATAAAAGGAAGATGGTTGGTTGAATGTATGGTTTGGAGATAATTTGAGCAATTGCTGAGTTTTGTGTTCAACAGATTTTGTTTTTGCTGTGAACGAGATTTTTTTTTTGTTAAGAAACAAAAGCAAAAAAAAACTTAAACTAAAGCAGCTGAAATTTTGGGTAATTGTCATATTATCAATATAAAACCTGGTATTGATTATTTTAAAGCCATGATTAGTGAAACTCTTTAAGAGTGTGTTTTTTTTTTCTTTTAAGAAACAGGAATCAAGTGCAAAATTTTTAAAAACAATTTCCTACACACATACACACAAATTATGTGTAATTGAATTCATTGCAAAGTCCTTTAATGTATTTAGTTTTGTAAAATTAAAACCCAGCGTCTTTTTGTTACAAAAAAAGCTTAATTATTGGCATTCCCAACAAACAGCAATAACAAAAACTTTAAGAAAAAAAAAATTATAAAGATCAAATAAATATTACCGAACTTAAAAGAAGATTTTTCAAAATGCCGCTTTTTCATACTGCCCCCATTCAATACAGTTCAATATATATTTGCAAAATTTTGGTTTACCAAATCAAGTTTAAAAATATTTACTTTTTTATTTGTCTTTCTTTAAGAATTGTTACTTACAATAATTTGTTTAACAGGTTGTCTTTTGTTAATCATAATTATTTGTTAAAATACTACAAAAGGGCGTATGTATGTATAAGTTTTTGAACTATTTATTGAAAAAAAAATGTTTAAATATTGTTTAATTTGTATGATATTTTATAAATTACTCGTTGGAAAATTTTAAAAATTTCTGTAAAATAATTTTAGGGCCGCTGTCTTAGTTAGTAGCAGCGATCGGTTTTCATCAAAAGTAGTTTTTCTTTGATCTTACAAGGTCAAATATTTTAAATTCTTTATGTCCTTAAGAGAAAACACATTATTGATCTCATTATTAGGTGAATAGTTGTAATATTTTTTTAGAGGAATTTAAGTTAAACATTGTTTATAATGTTGTATTGGATTGTAGATAAATAACACTTTAAAAAAGGATAAATAGAGTCTATAGATCATTTTAACATAGTTTTTGAATTAAAATCTATGATCAGTTGTAGATCAATTCTATAAAAGTTATAAATGTGATCTACAACAATTCTATATCTATTTTAGAGCAATATTAGATAACTATCATAGATCTCTTGTAAAACTTGTAAAATTGATCTAAAACAATTTTAGATCAATACTAGATCGTTATTAGCTGTTTTCTAGATTATTTTCATAACTATTGTAGATCACTTGTAAAACTATTATAGATGAGTTTAAGATTTAAGTTTTAGAAAACATTTAGCTTATATCAGTTTAAGATCAATGTAAGATCAGTTGTAGATCAATTCTATAAAAGTTATAAATGAGTTCTACAACAACAATTCTTTATCAATTTTAGATCAATACTAGATCGGTACAGCTAGTACTGTTTTCTAGATCATTTTCATAACTATTCTAGATCACTTGTAAAACTATTATAGATCAGTTTAATATTTAAGTTTGAGAACACAACTAGCTTATACCAGTTTAAGATCAATGTAAGATCAGTTGTCCATCAATTCTATAAAAGTTATAAATGAGTTCCACAACAACAATTCTTTATCAATTTTAGATCAATACCAGATCGGTACTAGCTATTTTCTAGATCTTGATTTTTATATCTATTCCAAAACTATTCTAAATCTCTTGTAAAACTACTATAGATCAGTTTAAGATTAGTTTTAGAACACAACTAGCTTATATCAGTTTAAGATCAATGTAAAATCAGTTGTAGATCAATTCTATACAAAGGTATAATTGTAGTCTGTTTTAGAGCAATACTAGATCGTTACTAGCTGTTTTCTAGATCATTTTCATATCTATTCCTTCAAAATTAATTCTAGATCGGTAGTTGATCAGTTCTTGTTAAGTTCTAGATCACTTCTAGATAAATTTTTCAATAATACTAAATCACTTCTGTTAACAACTCTATATCAATGCTGAATCACTTCATATCTAGATACATTTCATTAGTTGCACAACTATACTAGATCAGTTCTATGATCATTTTTCATCAATTCTAGATCAATTCCATCAATACTATAATAGTTCTATATCATTTCCATACAATTATTCTTGATCGAAAAACCATTGTAGTTCAGCACATGATCAGTTCTAAATCAATTCTAGATACGTTTAAGAACAGTTCTAGAAAATTTCTTAAAAAAACTTCTCTATCAATTTTAAATCAGTTTCTACAATAGTTTTACTACAGTTTAAAGTCAGTTCTATATTAAATTTTAAACCAACTCTTGATCGGTTCTACATCAATTCTAAATCATTACATTATTAGTTCTAGAACAGTCACAAATCCTAAAACTAGTCATTAAATTAGTCCTTAGACTTGGTATCTAAATAGTACAGCATGGACCTTAATTATATACCTTTATGTAGTTCAGCGTTAGTCATAATTTCAGGTTTAATATTGTCTTTCGTTGTTTAATATTATGTTGTCTCTAAAAACAACAGTTATTTTTGTTTCTTATAAATAAAACTCTTGTTAATTTTTATTTTTTTTTCTTCAAACTTTATTATTTTTAATATTTTGTGTTTTTTTTTTTTTAATTTTTCTCAAATCAATTTAACTTAAAAACATAAAAATTCAAAATAGAACTAAAAGAAAATTATAAATAAAATTATTTTTATTTTGTTTTAAATATAAATAAATTTAAATAAAAATTTATTATTATTGAATTAAATAAAAAAAAACTAAATTAAATTAAGAAAAATAGAATAAAATGAATAAAAATTTTTAAATATTTTTGTTTGTTTAAACAGTAGACATACCAATTAAATAAAGAGGGATTTAATAAAATAGATATAAATGAGGAAAATACAATAAATATTCTTTGGTACATTTAGCTGCAATTGAAATGGTTTTTAACAAAAGTTTTTTTTGTTTTAAATCAATGTCTTCCTTAAGTTAAAAAAGAATAAAAGGCCAAAAAATTAAGAATTTAAAAAATTTTACTAAATTTTTAAAAAAATATAAGAAACTTAAAAATTAATATTAAAAAACTAAAGTCTTCCAGGGTTTGTTTGTTTTTTTTCATAATTTCTATAAAAAATAAAGTCTATACACAATTTTAAAAACTAAAACTTAAATTTATAATAAAAATTAAAAGGGGTTTTTGGGGAGTTTGTTTGTTTTGCTTTAACTTAATTGTAACTTATAGATAAATTTAAAAATTTTTATATTTTGTTAAAATTATATAAAAATTTAATATAAATTGTTATATATATTTTGGATTACTAGTTTGTTTGTTTATGTGTTTTATTATAAATTTAGTTTAATATTAAAAAGCCTTGTTTATAGTTTAAAGAAATGGGTTCAAAAACTTTGGCTTTAATTAAGACTTAGCTTTTTTTCAACAATTTTTTTTTCTTTTTTAAAAAATCCAAAAAAAATTTTGGATTTTATATAAAATTTACAAGAGATTTTGGAGATTTTTTTCTTTAAAGGATTTCAACAACTACTGCTGACTTCCATTTTTACTAAGGGATTATTGGTATTATTATTATTACCAACACTAGTCGACAGAGCATGCTCCTCATGACGACTTTCACGATGTCTTCTTAAATCAACTTTACGTTGGAATGCCTGATCACAGAGACCACAACCGAAGGGTTTATAACCAGTATGCTTACGCATATGGGTAATCAAATTTGAACTCTGACTGAAAGCTTTAAGGCATACGGTACATTTATGGGGTTTTTCACCTGAAAATAGAGAAAAAAGGGGAAAATTAGAATTTTGTTTAAATTAAAAAAAAATATTTATAAAAAATTTTAAATGTTTGTTAAATTTAATTAGTTTTGCTATAACTTTCCGAAAAAATTTTTTAAAGTAATAATTTTTTCAAGAAAATTCTATTATGAGGGAATTTTTTTCAAAAGTTTTTGGGAATTCGAAAAATCTAAAAGAAAAAACATTAGCAAACTTATTAAAAGTTAGTAAATAATTATTTCCTATAAAAATTAACAAATTCCAGGAAGTTAAAACAATTTTCGTTTATCAAAAAAGGGAAATCTAATTAAAAACAAATCCCATTTAAAAAAAATGGGGAAATTTAAATAAAAAACTGGAGATTTTTATAAAAATTGTTTTAAATAATGTTTATTTTATCGTATTTCCAAAATGAATTGGTTTAAATTTATTTTTTGGCAAATTTTGGTTTTTTTTGGGGATTTTTCAAAAGTTTTTGGGAATTCCAAAAATTAAACAAAAAACAATAGCAAACTCATTAAAAGTTAGTAAATAGTTGTTTCCCATAAAAATAAACAAATCCCAGGAAGTTAAACCAAATCCCGGATTATAAAAAAAGGGAAATTTTATTTAAAACAAATCCCATTTAATAAAAATGGGGAAATTTGAATAAAAAACTGGCGAATTTTATAAAAAGTGTTTGTAATAATGTTAATTTTATCTAATTTCCCCAATAAATTCATTAAAAACACTTTTTGTTAAAAATTTTGCTTTGAGGAGATTTTTCAAAAATTTTTGGGAATTCTCAAAATCAGCTATAAACCATAACAAACTTTTCAAAAGTTTAAAAATTATTATTTACCACAAAAATTAACAAATCCCAAGAATATAAAACCAATCCTGGTTAATAAAAAAGGGAAGTTTAATAAAAAACAAATTCCAGTTAATAAAAATGGGAAAATTTTAATAAAAAACTGGAGATTTTTGTAAAACTTGTTTAACATAATGTTATTTTTTGTAATAATGTTATTTTTTTAGTTTTCTCAAAATACATTGTCTCATTAAGTGATGTTGTTGAAATTTTGTTTTGAAGGAATTTTTTAAATATTTTTGGGAATTTTTAAAATTAATCAAAAATCAAAGGAAATTAATTTAAAAGCAGATAACGATTACTTGCTATAAAAATTCACAAATCCCAGTGAATGAAAATTAAGAAATTTAGAAATTTTCCTAAACTTGTATTAAATTTAGTTTTTTATTTAAACTTCTAGTGATTTTAATTAACTCCTTTTTACAAAATACTTACTTTGTTTATTATTTAAACTATTTTATCTATTGACAAATATCTACTTAATTTTCTTTATTACTTTGTAGTTTTTCTGTTTAAAACTATAAAATCAAATCTCCCTGTCAAAAGTAAATATGACTTTTTTTCCAAACATTTCCCCCATTTACTTTTTCATAACAAATTACTTAATTATTTATTCCAATCTATTAGTTAAATTAAATCAGATATGATGGTTATGCACTTAATCGTTTATAAAATACAATAAATATTACAATTCCTGTTGGAAAAAGCACGACAAGTGATTTAAACTTAAAATTATAAAAAAAGAAGAGGGGGGACATACTACAAAAAAACAATGTGTTAAAGTCACGTGACGTGTTAAGTTTTTTGTTTTTGGCTTGTATGCTTTACTTGTCAGGCATGCATTTTCTATAGAAAAGCAACAACAACAACAAGACTGAAACTATTCAAGATGGGTGGCATGTGTGTTTGTATGTGCAATAAAGTGTTAGAGTATGACAAGTGTTAATTTAATGATGAAAAAAAAGGGAAAAATAAAAGGCAAGGGATTAATAAAGTTAACATTTAATAATGGTTACCAGATTGAGGAAAAGGGTAGAATGATTAAAAAGTAAATAAGAAAGCATTAAAACCCTTTAAAATAACAAGAAAAATCTAAAATCAAATATTTCCAACAAAAATTAACAACAAAAAAATGGAAAAAGGAGATTTTTTCCAAAGTAAATGGGAATTTATAAAATCCAACAAAAACACCGGGGAACTTATTAAAAAGTTAAAATTAACTATTTCCAACATAAATAAACAATTCCCAGAGAGTTAAAACAAATCCCAGATTTTGAAATTAAGGGAATTTTTAAATAAAAATGAGGAATTTTGAAATTAAAATTAAGATTTTTCAAAAATTAATGTAAAACTGGATTCTGTTATTTATTTCTTTAAAATTGAGACATTTTTAGTGCATTTTTTAAATAAATTTTGTTAAGAGGGAATTTTGGAAAGCTAAATGGGAATTTGTGAAATTTGCCAAAAACTTTAAAAATATTAACAGAATGTTAAAATATATCATTGCCCTTGAATATTAACAATTCCCAGGGGGTTTAAACAAATCCCAGTTTTTGAAATTAAGGGAATTTTTAAATAAAAATTAGGAATTTTCAAAAATTATTGAAAAATTTAAAGCTGAGACATTTTTAGTAAATTTTAGCATAAATTTGATTGATGATTGATTTGATGGAAATTTTTGCATAAATTTTGTTAAGAGGGAATTTTTGAAAACTAAATGGGAATTCGTTAAATTTACTTAAAACTATAGAAATATTATCGGAAAGCAAAAATCTATTATTGCCATTGAAAATTAACAATTCCCAGTTAGTTTAAACAAATCCCAATTTTTGAAATTAAGGGAATTTTTATATAAATATTAGGAATTTGTAGAAATGGTTTAAAATATGTTATTAAATTATTACTTCATTCTGTTTTCCAAAGCTGTAACATTTTTAACTATTTTCGGAGTAAATTTTATAATGAGGGAATTTTCGAAAAGTAAATGGGAATTTGTAAAAACTTTTAAAAACTAAAGAAAACTTTTTAAAAAGTAAAAATTTATTGTTTTCAATGAAAATTAGCAAATCCCAGAATTAAAATTTAATAAAAAATAAAGAAATTAAAGAAAAATTTTTGTTTTAAATAACTTACCGGTATGTATATAGGTATGTTTTTTCATATCCGATTTCTGATGAAAACGTTTGCCACAATATTGACAGGGATAGGGCCGGGTATCGCTGTGTATCAGTAAATGTGTTGATAGGGTAGATGAACGTTTAAAAGATTTACCACATTGTTTGCACTAAAATAGAAATAAATAAAGGAAAAATTATTATTTTTTAATTTTAAAAATAAAACTAATGACGAAAATTCCCCATATTTAAACAGTTTGTTAAGCGATCTATAAAATCTATACAATCAAAACTAATCAAAGTCTTTTTAAAGAAAAAAAGTTTTATTTAAAATATTTTTTCGAAATTTTATATTTATTTAATTCTTGTTGTCTTAAGAATAAAAAAATCCAAATAATTGTTTGGTAAAACAGCTAAATAAATATAAAATCTTATATAGAAGAGGATCTAGAGTTGTGTTTTATTTAAAAATACGTTTTTTCTTCTTCTTCTTCTTCTGGCATTTCAGCTGAACTAATTTGTTTGCTTTTTTTTGAAATTAAATAAATGTTGTTAAATATTTTTTAAAAATTACTTTTTATTTAAAAAGTAAATAACTCCTTAATGACATCAATATGTGTGTTTTTTTTTTTAAAAAAATCTTTATGCATTTTTTTCTATTTATTTTTATTTTATCTACTTTTCTCTCTCTTTCTTTATTTTACAAAAAAAAAACATATTTACACAGTTTGCTTACCAGGGTTTACTGTTGATGTTTTGTTACATTTCAAATTTCTAAATGTGTCACTATTAGTTAGTGTTGCTTTTGTTTAATATTTGTACGTGTTAATCATAAATAATTTTTCAATATTTTTCTATTATTTATTTTCAAAATCAATAATGACACAAGTGTTTTGTTGTCTGTTATATGGATTTTGTTTTTGTTTCTTTTTCTCTTCTAATTTGTTAAAATGCAAGTTAAAGCTGCTGTTTATAATGCATTTAGAAAAAGATGATGATGATGTTGAATTTAAAATTTAAAACGGAAATGAAATTTGCATAAATTTTGTGAACCATTTTAGTTTTAATAAGTTTAGTTTTTTTATGGACTTGGGATTCAGATTTTTTCTAATTTTTTTCTTAGATTATTTACTCTTGAGTTGTTAAACTTTGTCAGCTAGAAACTCTTCTCAAACTTAACAGATTTTGTTAGAAGTTTATTTTTTTCAAAGTTAATGTCATTGTCTTTAATTTTTTCTTACATTGTATGGTTATCGGTTCAGAGATTTCTAAGATATGTATATAGAAAATTATAAATCAACAAAGTGATGATTTATTAAATTAAAGATACCTCATCTTAACTTTCATGACCTATTAAACACCTAAATTTCCTTTAAATTAAATAAAAAGTTTATTATTCTAAAAGCTTTTATTCTTTTCAAAGAGTTTATCATGTACTGTAATGAAATCTGTTCAGAGATTTCAAATATATATAGAAAAATATAAATATTTAACCAAAATACTTTATTTAGTTTAACCTTCCGCAGCTTTTCTTTAATTACTTTAAATTACATAAAAGTTTATTATTCCTAATGATTAAGTCCATATCTATGACTTTTTTATGAATTGCATTAAAATCGGCTCAGAAATTTCTAATATATATCTAGAAAACTATAAATTTTTAAAAAATGTTTAACATTGTTTTACATTTGAGGTTATCGAGTTTAAACCGCCTGTTGTTCTCTTTTAATTAATTTAAATTGAATAAAACTATATTATTTCAAAAGCTTAAATACTTATCTATGATTTTCTTATAGCTTAAATTAAAATCGGTTCAGTTTTTAATAAGCTATATAAATATCTAAAAATGTTTTTTTTAATTAAACTGTTTTTGTAATTACAATCGCCTGTAGTGTATCTTTTATTTAAAAAAAGAGCTGTTTGAAAGTTCATTATTTTAAAAGATTATATCTTTATCTATGAGTTGCTCAATTTCTTGTAACAAAATGGGTTCAGTTTTCTAGAAAATATATTAATAACAACAGCAAGATAAAGCAAACGAATATTACTTTATTGTAGCAGTTTAACTTTGAGCATTAAAGCTTACATTGCAGAACAAAGAAAAGCTTTAAGCTTTATTTTTCTTAAAGCTTAAGTCCTCAGCTATGATTTTGTTATATATTATATTTAAATCGGTTCAGTATTTTAAAAGATATAATATCAATATGTTTGCACAACAACCAAAATGACTACTCTTTGTTTGTACCCTTAAGAAGAGGTCATAATTGAGAGTCTAAAGCTTTTATTGTATGCCATGGAAAAGCTTGAAGCTTTTGTTTTCTTAAAGCTAAGGTCCTCAACTAAAATTTTGCGATATATTATGTAGAAATCGTTGAAATTTTTTTAGGAAATAATAAGAGATTTATAGAAAACTATCAGATTTTCCCTTACTGCAGAGTTGGTCAACTTTGAGAGTCGAAAGCTTATATTGTAAGACATGATAAAGCTTTAATTTTCAAAAAGCTTAAGACCAGAGGCAAACATTTGTTGTTTAAATCAGTTCATATAAACAGAGATATATAGCAGAAATTAATACTGCTTTATATCACACTTAATACACAACAACTTTGACAGTTAAAAGCTTTTAGTGTTAGAGTTAAGAAAAGCTTAAAGCTTGATTATTCTAAAAGCTTAGATCCTCAGCTACTTTTTTGCAAATATTGTTTTCAAAATCGTTTGTGAGTTGTTGTTAAATTATTATAGATTTATTATTCAGTAACTGCTTATGAAATGTTTAAGCTTAACTGCCTAGAATTTAAGCTTTTAAAAGCTTTCATTAATTTAGCAGCACCTAAATTAAATATCAAAATTAGTTATTAATATAATAATTATCAAATGAAGCTAAATTAAATTACTATTTGCATTTCATTTAAATACTAACCTTCAGATTGTAACAATTATCCTAAACTATTTAACCCCCCCTTTTCTGTGGCAAACAATTTATTAATAGTTCTCATCAATTATTTGTTTTTTATAAATTTTTTTCGTAATTAAATCAAATGTTTACCTAAGAAAACTTTTATAAATATTTGTATACTTTCAAGTAAATTGATTGAAATCCTTTAATTATCATTATAGATTTTAATTGCTTAATATCGTGTTTGTCATAGATTTGACCAACAAATAGAAGAGGTTTATAATAACCTCTACCTTACTACCCCTTCCTCTCTCAACTGAAAACAATTCAATTAATTGAAAAACTAAATATGGAAATTATTAAAAGAACCCCTTTTTTCAAATCGAAAAAAATGTACAGAAAAGTGTTTGAAAGACTTACAGTTGGGCATTCGTTGGAAAATGCGTGCTTGACCAAGTTGTGTTAATTGTTTTGCTATTATTTACGATTTTATAACATAATTTAATTGCTGTTGTACTAAATAAATAACAAAATTTATAACCCCCCCCCCCCTCATTTCCTTGCTTTCCTAGGATATATATTGTACATATTTGTGTCATGTTTGTGTCTTTTGTCATTGTTTATAATTTTATATAGATAAAAGTGTCATATAAATTTTATTGTCTTTTTGGAAAATTCAATTTCTTTTTTTTCAGGTTTCTATAAAATTGAAATCTCATAACATGCAATTAGTTAATCAAATTAATTAATATAGATTTTTAAATAAAGAGGATTTGTTATTCCAAAGGATTTTTTTATGAAACATTTCGTCTTCAAAACTTTGTGAAATGAAATTTAGAACTGGGATTTTAAAAATCTTTAAGTTTATTAAAATTATACAGAAACTACTTTCATTATTTGTTAGTTTTGTTTAAAAATCTTTTAAACTCTTTATTTAATAAAGATTTAAAAAAAATTCAAGCAAAATACATAAAATCAAAATCAAAAGTTCTTAAAAATGAATAATCTATTTAAGATTTTAAAATTCTTTTAATAATTTAGACTTAAACACATCTACTTTCATTTTCCTTAACAATTTTTCAATTTAAAATGTTTGTAAATTTTTAAAAAATTTTGAAAGTATTCAAAATTTTTCTTTAATTTTTTGTAAAAAAAAATCCTAAAATTTTCTAAATAATCATTACTTTTTATTAATCCTATATCATTTTTCAAAATTTTCACACATTCTTTAAACTTTAATTGTTAAAATACTTTGAAGAATATGTGGCACATGGTCTTTACTCTTTTTTTTTAACTGCATTTATATACTTTTAGCCTGGCTAAAGGCAAAGACAGCAAGTAGGTATGCAACTTGATATGCTTGAAAGGTTTCTTCTTTAAAAACTGTTGGCAGCCTGCCAGCCAAGATCGTTTTCGTTTTTTCTTACGTTTGATCGTGTTTTTTTTACGATCACAATTTTGTGCGTGTGACTTCTTAGGAATAAACAGATGGCTTAAATGGCTTATCGGTAGGTTTTAATGATTATTATTTTTTTGTATTTTTTTGGAAATTATCAAATTAAAAAAATCTGTAGTTATTTTTTTTCTCATAAATGTAACAGCATTACTTTCGTTTTGATCAGTGCATCTGTTGTAGGTTTTTTTCCTTTTTTGAAAAATTAAAAAGGATCAAAAATGGGTGGTCTGTTGAAAATTGAGCATATGAATATGGCTAAAGTAAACAGTTATAAAACTAAAAGTAAAACTACAACTTTTTTAACTCTGAAAAATTACAAGAAAATTTTTTAAAAATAATGAAAATTTTGTATACAAAATTTTCGTTTACTTCTTTGTGCAATCTATTTAAATCTATTTGCAAATAAATTAAATTCCCTAAATTATTGTTTAAGCGATTGCCTTAATTGTTTTTTAATAACTACTACTTTGAGATTTCTACTTCTATTTTCACTTCCTAGGAAGTTCTTTCTTTAATGTAAGATATTTCCTTAGTTTTTAAATATTTCGAAACCATATTTGGTATATCAATAGAAGAAGTGTTAAGCTTTTAAAAAATATTTTAATGGTCATTAAACTTGTCGACAGTAAACGCCACAGTGGGTCAAAGTTGTAAACCTCAAAATAATATTTTTTATCTTTTCTTGCATATAATTGATTAAAAAAACATTTTTACCATATCAAAAGTAAGTTTAATTTCCTAAATTATTGTTTAAACGATTGCCTTAGTTGTTTTCTGATTACTATTACTTTGATATTTCTACTTCTTTTTTTACTTCCTATGAAGTTCTTTCTTTAATGTAAGATATTTTCTTAGTTTTATAATATTTCGAAACCATATTTGGTATTTCAATAGAAGAAGTGTTAAGCTTTTAAAATATATTTTAAATAGTTATAAAGCTTGTCGACAGTAGACATTACAGTGGGTCAAAGTTACTAACTTGCTTGTCGACAGTAGACATTACAGTGGGTCAAAGTTACTAACTTGCTTACAGTGGGCGCTATAGTGGCGCAAAACTTAAAACTCAAATTTTTAACTACTGTTTTGGTAAACGTTTTCCCAAAACTTACCTGAAAATTTCTAGCCGTTCTTTTTTCACCATTATGTGAAATAGCACCACCACTGCCACCACCATCACTATCCTGATACGAACTCGAAGACATGCGCACATCTGTTAGACTGCCAATCAAGGCAGTAGAATCGGGATGTTGTTGCTGCTGCTGTTGGTGGGAAATAAAATGTTGTTGTTGTTGCTGTTGATGATGATGATATTTTGAATCTTGAAAATCTTCACTTAAAGATAAATCACCACCATTACTATCATTATCACTATTCGATTGTTGTATATAAAGATCCACTCTTTGTTGTCTCAACAATTCCAATTCCCTTTGTGTTTGAGCCTTTAAATGTTGAGTAAACAATTCCAAATTATTACCCGCTAAACCGGCCATAAAAGCATTACGATGAGCATAGATTTGTTGTTGTGCCAATTCGATTTCTGGATTAGATTTAGAGGAAGTGCGTGGAAAGGTGGCAGGACCTGATATAGAGGATAAGGGTGTTAGTAAATTAGCATCTTGTAGTTGTTGATGATGGTGTTGATGGTTGTGTTGCTGTTGCCGGGAATAGGAATTTCTTCTTTCATATTTAAATTTACGCACTATGGGATCCATATCACCCTCCTCTTCCGTTTGCTGTTGATATCTTAACGATTTCTCACACATACTGGCTGGTGACCAGATATGAGAACCCTGTGATCTTCTTTTGGCAGCAGGCTCATAATCTTCCTCCTCTTCGTCGGCTCCTTCAGCTTCTGGTGTACGTGGTGAGGATTTAAGATTTACCGCTCTTATGGGTGAAGGAGTGCCTGATTCCAAAGAGTTTTCTTCATTTTGTGGTGAACGTTTTATGGATAGATTTAGAGGCATATCTTCATTAGGACACTCATCTTGTGAGGATGCTGATACATCCTCTTTTTCGGGCGTTAAGGCATAATCTCTATTATTGGCAATGGTTAAAGGAGATTTGGGTGTTATGGGAGTGTGTGGTGATCCTAAGGCGGAGGCTGACGAGAGTAAAAATTGTGGCCATAGTAGGGCACTGGAGTACAGCAGGGGATTGTAGAGGAAGGGTGGTAAATCTATAAAGGAGAATTTAAGAAATATATTTGTTGAGGAATAAACATTTTAGAGAAATTAAGAATTGTTAAAATATGGAAGTTTTTAAAAGCTTAAAGCTTTTATTGAAAGTTTCTGGTGACATAAGTGGTGCTTTATAAGTTAAAAATTTTGTTTTTCAAAATTTGTAAAAGCTTTTTGCGAAAAGAAGATTGACATTTTTATAAGACGTTATTAAGCTTTAAAGCTTTATTTTAAACCTTTTTTTAATATGTTAACTTCTAAAGTTTCTTAGGAGCTTTCAGTGTATAAAAACAAAGGCTTTTAAAATCTGAAAACTTAATATTTTTGTAAACTAAAAGTTTGAAAGAGCTTTAAGCCTTTCAACAATGTACTTTTAACTTATAACTCTTAGCAGCTTAACATATATAAAAGCTTTAATATGTTGTAAATGAAAGTCTAATGTAAAGCTTAAGTTTTAAATTTCACAAACCGTTAAAGTCTTGATTATTTTGATTTGGGAACAGACAGTATTTTTAAAGTTTTATTAATATTTGTAAAGTATTTCTAAGGAAGTCAAGAAAAACTTAAAGCTTTTAGAGTTTAATAAAAAAGGGAGTTTTTAATGTAAGCTTTGTTTAATATAAAACCTTAAGTTTATTGTTAAGAAATTCTTATGTTTTGATAGCTTCCACGTAAAAGCTTTTAATAGACAGCTTTCCAGAGGTTTTTTTATTATAAAATATTAAGTTTAATAAATTTTCTTTTTAGTATTTTTAAAAAAGCTTGAATATTGTTTTGTAATTCTTTGGTTTTGAGAGATTTCTTTTAAAAGCTTTTAAAAGAAAGCTTTTCAATGGTTTTTCTTTTATAAAAACGATAGTGCTGTAATCATTTTAACATTTTTATAACAAATGTTGAACAAGCTCCTTTTTTATGATAACTTAAGACTTTAAGAGCTTTGAGTTATAACTTTTAGTTTAGACAAAACTGCAAATGTTATTGTGGATGATTTTAAAAGCTTTTACACTTAATATTTCACACATTAACAATGACAACAATTTAGATTTAGCTTTTTATCCATATATAAACTTTATGAACTTCTTTCAACAAATTTTGAATATTTGTGCAATTTAAGCTTAAGTTTTTCTTAAGCTTTAAGCTCTTAAATTGTTAAAGCTTCAACACTTACCTCTAGTATTTAACTTTTGAGCGGCTGCATTAGCCATAACGTTATTAAAAGCCGATGCTCTTTGTATCCAATTTTTGGAATTCGCCAAATTCATATCCAAAGCAGGATTGTTGAAATTATTCAAAGGTGTAGGTTTAGATTGAGGTGAAGGTGGTGGTGATAAATGATTCATTTTGTTAGAAACAAATTTTTAAGACAATTTTTCTTAAATTTTTTTTAATAATATCCTTTTTTTAATTATTAATAAAAACACTTTATTCACACATTTATTTAGGCACTTGTTTAATATGTAAAAGATTTTAAATAATTTTCTTTTCTTAAGGAAAATTTGTTAAGAATTTTCTTTTTTTTAATATTTTTTCTAGATTTGTTTTAAATATTCCTCTTTTAATTTGTTTGTTAATGAAATAACCCCGTAAAATAACGCTTTATTATGGGAATTTTTTTAAAATAATTTGTAACTCTGATCTTTTTTTGACAATAAGAGAACACGTCCGTTCGGTTTGGTGCTTGGCACCTGACTGAATCTTTCAATGTTGTTTAGGTTCTGAAAAGACTCTGGTGTGATGCACGGTGTAGTTAGCCCGGCTAGCTAAACTCATAAGTAAGTGTGTTATAATAATATGGCCAAAATCGTAGCCTTAAACCAAAAACCAACCAAAGCCAGTAAAACAGCAACAAATAAACAACCACCATCAACTACAACTACTAACAAAACAATGATGTTACCAATACTCTAGCAAAATAACACAAAACAATGAGAGTAAATTCAGTTAAAAGAGAAAACGAAGGTGAAACGAATCAAAACGGTTTTTAAAAACTGTTGTTGTTTGTTAAACAAGTAAAAAAAAAAAAAAACGATCTAGTTTTTGGTAGGGATTTTTTGTTGCTGTAATACATAACACTCCATATGTTGGTTTAAAGATCTTCAGCAAAAAAGAGTATATCAAAAATCACCCTTAATTTTTTCGAAATCCTCCACAAGTATCCTTTTCCAAACTCTCGATAATTTACCTTGCTCATCTTTAGACCACCAAATTACTCTCTGTTAACAAATTTACTCTCCTTGATCAAAGTTAGTTGATTTCTTTTTTCTTCCTTTTTATTATAGTTGTTGTTAGCACGCGTTCTCTTATTACTAATTGGTTTTGTAAACGTTTGGCGGGCGTTTTGTGTGTTTCTTTTTTTCGTTGGTCAGTCCAACTGACACTTTTTGTATAAAAAAGAACAGTTTGTATTTGTAATTCATTTAAAAATATTTTCTTAATCCTTAGGGGTAAAAAAACTGTTGTTCGTTTGTTTCTTTCTCTTCGTTTTGAGGTTAAAGGAAACCGTTTGTTAATCTTAACAGTTTTTTTTGGGGAAAAAATCTTAAGTTTTTAAAGTTTTTTCTTTCCTACAATAAAAATAAATAAGTATGTAAATCTTTATGTCGATAAAAGTCTTTTATGTTTGTGAAGCTTCAATGAATATCTCACAAAAATCTAGTCACTCTAGAGATAACTTTCATAACGCTGAAGGCTTCATCAGGTTTAAATTACTGTGTTTTCCATACTTTTTAAGATTTTTAAGAATCTTAAATAAAATAACAGTTTTCATCAAATAAAAATGAGCTAAACCATAATTAGAACTAAACTAAAAATTTGTAATTAATAAACAGAACTAGAACAGAATTAAAACAGGACTAGAACAGACTAGAACGGAACAAGAACAGAACTAGAAAAGAACTAGAACAGAACTGGAACGCAACTAGAACAGAACTAGAACAGAACTAGAACAGAACTAGAACTAGAACAGAACTAGAACAGAACTAGAACAGAACTAGAACAGAACTAGAACAGAACTAGAACAGAACTAGAACAGAACTAGAACAGAACTAGAACAGAACTAGAACAGAACTAGAACAGAAATAGAACTGAAGTAGAACTGATATTAAATTTGTTATGAAAAATCTTTGAGCAATATTTCTAATTGATTCACAACTGAACTAAAATTGATTCTTAACTTCAAAACTTAAACAGGATTTATCAAGAATCGAAGAAGAATTTATTCAGAACTTAGCTGTAATTTATACGGAAGTTAAGTAGAGCTTAAACAAAACTAGAATTAAACAAAAGTTTAATAAAAATCTTCAAAAATTAGTAAAGAAGAAAATATTTATGATCAAGAAAAATATTAGTGGGTTTTGTGAATTTTACATATTTTTGCTACTTAAAATATTGTCCCAAAAAATAATTTTTAAAATTACTATCTATAATCTGAAAATTATATAAAATCAATATTACTGTGGGTAATATCACATCTAATTAAAGACTTTTTCAACTTAAAAAAAACAACAATAACTGAAACAAATAAAATTAAACTAAAAATAATTCTCATTAATAAAACCAAATAAAATATTTACCCTACTTTAGAAAAATAACACAAAAACACTTGTTTTTTTAGAAGCTTTATTAACTATAAACTAATTATTATTGCTAATAATTAAATTATAATTCATCTAAATATTTCTCATTAAATAACTATAATAAAAAAACAACAAAATAAATATTAATGAAATTCCTATAGAAATAAACAAACAAATACTAATGCATTACTCATTGCTGTTGTTTTGTTGTTTTTGTCAACTCTGAATAAAGCAAAGTCAACGCCTTTTTATTTTGTATAAAACCAAACAACCAATCGCAGTTTAGTAAACAAACAAAACAGCAACAAAATAACAATAACAAAAAAGGCAAACACACACTTATACTACACACACCTGCATTAATTATAACGGCTATGTAAAGGTATTTTGTTGTAGTTATAGATAGCTAGTGGTACGTATACTTAATGTGGCAAGAGATTGTATGAAATTCACCACTAACACTCATCGTATTACACAAATGGTGTGTGTTATTTTTTAGAGAATAAATGGAAAATGTTGATTTGATTAGTGTAGTTGTTGTTAAATAAACAGTGAATAGGGGGAAAACTTTTAATAAAATGTAAACAAACTCATACTAGTAAAGTTTTCATTGTAAAATGTTAACAATGATGCCAGATTACAAAATTTGTTAGTATTTTAAAGAAGTGCACTAGAACTGAAGTAGAACTGAACTAGAACTGAACTTAAACTGAACTAGAACTGAACTAGAACTGAACTAGAACTGAACTAGAACTGAACTAGAACTGAACTAGAACTGAACTAGAACTGAACTAGAACTGAACTAGAACTGAACTAGAACTGAACTAGAACTGAACTAGAACTGAACTAGAACTGAACTAGAACTGAACTAGAACTGAACTAGAACTGAACTAGAACTAAACTAGAACTAAACTACAACTGAACTAGAACTGATTTAAAACCGAACTAGAACTGAACTAGAACTGATTTAAAACCGAACTAGAACTGAAATCAAAAAAAAAAAAAAAAAAGAACTAGAAATTGAACTAATCTAAATCTGACATATAACTTATATAGAATTACACCGAATTTTAACTAAAATTTAGTTAAAATGAAATGTGTTTTTCATTTTGTGAATATGGCAACTTTTTAAAAATGTTTGATGTTCATAGAGAGAGTGCCTCTTTGACAGTGTATGTGTGTCCATTTCAACAAGAATTAAAAGTAGCAGCAGTGGGTTGTTCCCAAAATGCCCGCCACTATTTAATTTCGAATATATCTACCAAATCAATCCTAATAGTTGTTGCTTAAGTTTTTTACCTGTTAACTTGGTAGCTGAGCCAAAAAAATAATTCAATACAATATTTAAATACTGACGTCTGGCATACGGTGAATCCGTTACAATTATGTGAATAATAAAAAAAGAGAAATGCTTCTTTTCACCCCTACAAGATCGCTGAAGCATGATAGTTTTACAACAACAATACAACAACTCTAAATTGACAACACAAGCCAAGCCAACAGATAATAGTTTTACATTTCACATTTGCTGTTTTTTTTACAATTGACGCTCTTCTTAGGGCCGGCAAGTGAAGAAGAACTATTGTAAAATACTAAAACATTTTTAAACTCACGTGCCCTTATTTAACAAATGTATAAAAAGCGATAATACTGTTTTGATGAGGAAAAAAACTAGCGCGCGCCTGCGCTTTATCTACCAAAAGGGGCTTTTTTTCTTATGCTGTTGTTTGTCGCTGGTGATATGCGACGCGTGTCACTGTAATTTCTTTAGTTGCCCGCCAATTGTATTTAGTTTTCTCAGGAAAATTAAACGTTAACTTGCTTTCAATTTGTTTGTAACCATCATAGTTTTGTGTCTTTAGCTGTTGTGGACTTGGCTTAAGGGCTGAAGTTTAAGGCTAATTTATGTCTGTTTGTTGCTCTCTTTCTCTAATATAAATTATAGTATAAATTCTTTTAAATGAGGGCTCAATTGTTGTAAATTGTAAATGTTGTAGGGTTTAATATTAAGTACTTTTACATATATACATACTTGCATTTAAGGCAGGTGTTGTACCATCAGTTTTATTCTTCGACTATTAGAGTCATCATTTTGAAATGTTGATATACGGGGTTTAAAAAGGATTTTAAAATTAAAATATATTAGAACTGAGATAATGCTCTAGTTAAGTTCCAGTTTATTTTAAGTTCTTGTTCCTTTTTAGTTCAGTTCTTCTTCAATTTCAGTTCTAGATCAGTTCTAGTTCAGTTCTAGTTCAGTTCTGGTTCAGTTCTAGTTCAGTTCTAGTTCAGTTCTAGTTCAGTTCTAGTTCAGTTCTAGTTCTAGTTCAGTTCTAGTTCAGTTCTAGTTCAGTTCTAGTTCAGTTCTAGTTCAGTTCTAGTTCAGTTCTAGTTCAGTTCTAGTTCAGTTCTAGTTCAGTTCTAGTTCAGTTCTAGTTCAGTTCTAGTTCAGTTCTAGTTCAGTTCTAGTTCAGTTCTAGTTCAGTTCTAGTTCAGTTCTAGTTCAGTTCTAGTTCAGTTCTAGTTCAGTTCTAGTTCAGTTCTAGTTCAGTTCTAGTTCAGTTCTAGTTCAGTTCTAGTTCAGTTCTAGTTCAGTTCTAGTTCAGTTCTAGTTCAGTTCTAGTTCATTTCTAGTTCAGTTCTAGTTCAGTTCTAGTTCAGTTCTAGTTCAGTTCTAGTTCAGTTCTAGTTCAGTTCTAGTTCAGTTCTAGTTCAGTTCTAGTTCAGTTCTAGTTCAGTTCTAGTTCAGTTCTAGTTCAGTTCTAGTTCAGTTCTAGTTCAGTTCTAGTTCAGTTCTAGTTCAGTTCTAGTTCAGTTCTAGTTCAGTTCTAGTTCAGTTCTAGTTCAGTTCTAGTTCAGTTCTAGTTCAGTTCTAGTTCAGTTCTAGTTCAGTTCTAGTTCAGTTCTAGTTCAGTTCTAGTTCAGTTCTAGTTCAGTTCTAGTTCAGTTCTAGTTCAGTTCTAGTTCAGTTCTAGTTCAGTTCTAGTTCAGTTCTAGTTCAGTTCTAGTTCAGTTCTAGTTCAGTTCTAGTTCTAGTTCAGTTCTAGTTCAGTTCTAGTTCAGTTCTAGTTCAGTTCTAGTTCAGTTCTAGTTCAGTTCTAGTTCAGTTCTAGTTCAGTTCTAGTTCAGTTCTAGTTCAGTTCTAGTTCAGTTCTAGTTCAGTTCTAGTTCAGTTCTAGTTCAGTTCTAGTTCAGTTCTAGTTCAGTTCTAGTTCAGTTCTAGTTCAGTTCTAGTTCAGTTCTAGTTCAGTTCTAGTTCAGTTCTAGTTCAGTTCTAGTTCAGTTCTAGTTCAGTTCTAGTTCAGTTCTAGTTCAGTTCTAGTTCAGTTCTAGTTCAGTTCTAGTTCAGTTCTAGTTCAGTTCTAGTTCAGTTCTAGTTCAGTTCTAGTTCAGTTCTAGTTCAGTTCTAGTTCAGTTCTAGTTCAGTTCTAGTTCAGTTCTAGTTCAGTTCTAGTTCAGTTCTAGTTCAGTTCTAGTTCAGTTCTAGTTCAGTTCTAGTTCAGTTCTAGTTCAGTTCTAGTTCAGTTCTAGTTCAGTTCTAGTTCAGTTCTAGTTCAGTTCTAGTTCAGTTCTAGTTCAGTTCTAGTTCAGTTCTAGTTCAGTTCTAGTTCAGTTCTAGTTCAGTTCTAGTTCAGTTCTAGTTCAGTTCTAGTTCAGTTCTAGTTCAGTTCTAGTTCAGTTTTAGTTCAGTTCTAGTTCAGTTCTAGTTCAGTTCTAGTTCAGTTCTAGTTCAGTTCTAGTTTAGATAAAGTTTGATTAATTTAAATATAAAAATATTCCAATCCTTTTATTTTCTCGAGAAAAGTTAACTTTTATGCGATTTCTGAAAACCGCTTCAACTCAATCATATCCTATTACTCCGCATCAACTCCACATGCAATTTAGAAAATTTGTTAATTCTATTTTATAATTAATTAACACTATCACTATGATTTAAATCCCGTCATATTGTTAAAACATTACAGCGGTATGTACAATCATATGTGTCAATTTTTTTCCTATTCAGCTTTTATCGCAATAACATAACAAATTTTATGAAAATTTTATTGCTTCTAGGGGGGGCAACATGAATAAATGACTATTTGCTATATAAAGCCAACAAAAATTTATATTAAACAAAGTTGGACAATAACAACAAAAAATCTAGTTAAATACTACTAAATATTAAAAAAAAACAGAAGAAAACCTACATAGTCTAAATGTAGACAACACAAAGCCAAAAGTTTAAAACGTTGTGAAAAGAAATCAGACAAAATCAGTAATAAATTTATTACAATTTAAGCTACTGGTTATGAGCGCTGCAGGCAGGATGCCAGAAAAAAAACCAAAGCTGGCTTAAGTATCTATAAGACAGCCAGGCCTATGTTTTCGAAAGCATATAGCTTTTGTATTGAATTCAATTTCTTAAACAAAGTTCTTTTAAGTTTATGTTGTGGTATGCAAACAAAAATCTACAAGCCACTGGCCTGCTTTAACGTTTAGAGTTTATGTTGCAGTTGGCAAAAGCCACGCTGCGTCTCATATATCGTGAAGATTGTTGGCAATTATTAAAATGATAATTGCACAAATCTGGCTATCAATTGACGACCATCAAAGGACCTTTTAATAAAAAAGAAAGAAAAGCCAACATAGAGAGCAGAGGAAAACAAGCAAATACATATTCTACAATTCAATAGGTTATCATAAAATAGTAAGGAAAGCAACCGTAGGCAGAGAGTTTCAAATGGGAAATTTTATGGTTCCATTAGGGACTAGGTAAAGATATGCTGTAGTTCACTTGGAACTTCATTAAAGAACTTTTGAAACTTTTTTGTAAAGTCTCTAAAGATGAATTGGTTTTCGTTGCTCACTATTGACTTCTCCAAAGATATGAGATAATTAGACTTCGGAAAGATTTATATAAAGATCTACAATTGAAATCCCATAAGATATATTAATGGACTATTCAACAATTTATGATATATATCTATATATTACCCATTGGTCTCTCTAAAGATTAGTGATCGGACTCTGAAAATCATTGATCGGACACTGAAAAAATAACGAATGGAAATCCAAACATTTGGACTCTTTTGAGAGTTACGATTAAACTCTCTGAGGACCAACGACTACTTTCACCAATTGCTCTCTTTAAAGATTGGACGATTGGACTCTCTAGAGATTAACACCTCACTTGTATGTTCACTATTAGCAGTCTATAGATCAACGATCCGATTTAAGAGATCATTGATATCAGTTCGAAATGTTCAAGAAATGGAATCTCTAAAAACATACGTTTGGACCTCAAAAGATTGATTGTTGAAATCTTTAAATATCTTCGTTTGTAATCTGCAAATTTCACTGATTTATCTCTCTTAAGATCAACGATTGGACTCTTTCAAGTTAAATTCCTCAACTCTGCCTTATAATCAACGATCGGCCTCTAAAAATGGTTGATTGCACTTGAAATAACTCTCTAGATAGTGACGATTGGACTCTCTGAAGACCAACGACTAGGCTCTCAAAGATCGTTTGTAATCTATAAATGTCGATGATTGCTCTCTCTCTCTCTCTAATGATCAACGATTGAATTCTCTAAAATTTAATTTCTGAAAACTCTCCCTTCGATTCTCTTATGATCAACGGTCGGGCTGTATAAATAATTAATTGCATTTGAAATTCTCTCAAGATAGTGTCGATCTTCAAAGATAGATGGTTTGAGTTTTTAAATTTCGTATTTTGTAATTTCAATGATTTCTCTCTCTCTAAAGAATAATCCCTGAACTTTCTCGTACATCCTTAAACTCTGTAAGGATCTGCAACCGGACTCTGAAAAAATCAAATAATGGACTCACTTTAATCAAACGTTTTCACAATGTAAGGATTAATGATTAGACTTTCTAAAGATCAACAACTAGACTTTCAAAGGTCGATGTTTGGACTATTTAAGACTCTCTAAAGATACATGTTTGGATTCTGTTGAGTTTCACACTTTTGTATAGCCATTTATGGATTAAATAAAGATCAAAGATGGGGCTCAACAAAAAAAGAAAAAAACCAACGAATGAACTCCCTTTAAATTAATTTTTGGACTCTCTAAAGACCAACAACTAGAGTCTCAAAGATCGGCGTTTCGACTCTCTAAATATCTTGGTTTGTAAAGATAAACGTGTGGACTCTCTAGATTTTAATACCTGAACTCTATTGTATGTCGAAGGTAGGATTCTTTAAAAAGCAACTATAACTCAAATTTTAATCCTTGATCTTAAGAGAGTTCAGGAGTTGATCTAAACTCTAAACTCTCCAAAATTCAAAGTCTAAACTCAAAGACTGGCAGATTTACGATTGTATAATTAAAAGATTCTGCAATTGGACTCCCATTTGCAACTCTCTGCTTTTAAACTGTTGTTTAGTAGCAGACCAATTGTTTGACAATTTGTTTTTAATTTAGTGAAAAGATAAAATGCCAGTTTTGTTTTACAAAGTTTGTTGCTTGTTTTACTGGCTGCCTTATTTACAGTAGTTACTGCTCTTGTAATTGTAGTGCTAACGTAGTGCTGCTGACTTGCTTGCTTGTTTGGAGTCTCACCGCGCACAATTTCTGCTCAGACTTAGTGCAATATATATGGACACACACACAGAGAATCTGCGTAACACCACCCGCCAACCTTTAACATTATTACAAGGAGTACAACATCAACAGAAGACAAATAAAAAACCTACAACATGTGTACGAAAGTGCGCAACTTTATATTGGCAACATATTTTGTTTTTACAATTTTTTTGTTGGTTTTTTTCTTTTCTTAGCAATTTTTCTTTGTCTCGTGTTTTACCACACACAATTAAAATTTCTTTTTGTAGGAAAAAAATGCATTTTTTTTTGGTTTAAAAAAAATGATAAAAAAATATTTTTTGAGTTGCAAATATAAAAAAAATTTAGTATTATTTTTTTCGTTTCAAAAACCTCCGACCATAAGCCAGAATTAAAGAATCATGGTGTTGAGTTGTGAGTGTTTTTAAGTTTTGACCACATGTGGTCTCTGCTACATTAAGGAAGGAAAAAAAAAGCAACCAAGTTTTTGGTAACATTTGTTGCTACAACACAAAAGACAACGTATGACAAAACGCATGATTGATATCAATAACGACAGTAGCTGAACTTTTCCTATAAAAAAACACAGTTTAAGGCTTCGAGGCTTTTAGTTTTAAAACGATTTCAATTTGGCTCTTTTTTCATATTCTGTCTTTAAGAGAGCAAATTATCTCCAGCTTGTCCATTTTGTTAGTGTTAACTTTGGATAAAGTGTGGCATTTGTCACAGATTAATGTTAAGGTTGGTTGAGAAAAGACTTAGGTTGTGTGACACAATTGTGGCAAATAAATAATAAGAAACAAAAGCAAAGTCACAGAGTCTCTTTCTAAGGATCTACGCCAGTAATCTCTAGAGATCAACGATCTCTTAGCATCGACTATGGAAATCTGTAATGTTCAACGATTTTAAGCTAAAGACATCAACAATTAGATTGAATGAACAACGATTATAATTTCTCAAGATTTGCATTTGTACCTACTCCCTAAAGATCAATAACCTAACTCTTTACAGACTAACGATAGAACTTTTTAAAGTCCAACGATTGAACAAGAATTGGATCTTATAAATATCTTATTAAACTTTAAACTTCTTAAAGTTCAACTTTTGGATTTTCTAAAGAATAATGACTAGACTCTCAAAAAAATCAACCATTTGACTTTCTAAATATGTACGATTGAACTCTTTAAGGATGCGCTTTTAGACGTTAGAAAGATTTCTCTAAAGATTAACGCTTGGATTCGCTAAATACCAACGATTGAACTCTCTAAAGGTCATGAATTGCATTCTATATATATCTCTGATTAAACTCCTAAATGTTCAATGATTGGACTTTTCAGAGATTAACGATCATACACTTCATGTTGAACTCTCTAATGATTTACTTTTGGACTTTAGAAAGATCGAAGATTGAACAAGAAGTATTTACTATAGAGTTCTCCAAATATCTATGAATGTGCTACCTGTAGATGGAGACTTGTGCTCTCTAAATATCAACGTTTGGTCATTCCAAATATCTGTGATTAAACTCCATGATGTTCTAAAGATTGACTATGTGTTGGGCTCCGAGAAGATCTTCGTAAAGATCAAAAAGCCTTGAATTTTTAGAAAGATCGAAGATTGAACAAGAAATATCTACTATAGAACTCTCCAAATATCTATGAATGTGCTACCTGTAGATGAAGACTTGCGATTTCTAAATATCAACGTTTGGGCATTCCAAATATCTATGATTAAACTCCATGATGTTCTAAAAATCTATTATGTATTGGATTCCGAGAAGATCTTGTATCTACGGTTGAACTCTCTAAAGATCTACTTTGGGACTCTTGAAGATGGGAAACTCAATTGGAAATTTCTACGATCAAACTTTTCAACTATCTATGGAATTTTTACCTGAAGATGAAGGCTTGTGCTCTCTAAAGATCAACGATTAAACTTTCCAAATATCTATGTTTAAACTCCGTGAAGTTCAATGATTACACTATCTACAGATAACTTTTAAAAATTTCAATCGTTTGACTCTAGTGTAAGGATCTCCTATTGGACTCTGAAAGATCTCTCTTTCTCTCTTTGAACTGTCTAGAGAATAACGATTGGTATCTCTTAAAGTTAACAATTGGACTCTCTAAATTTCTACTATTGAATCAAAGATTAAACACATTAAGTCATTGGTATGGGTCAGTCGGAATATTTGAATATAAAAACAAAGACATTAATAGAATAACAAACACGCTGATCGAAATGGATCAACTTTTACTACTAGAGAGCTTTGATTGAAGATAGTTTAGAGCTAAACGGAAAGCTAGTTACTTTCATATTACTTAAGCAACTTTGCAACAAGTAAAAGTTCTTTAATTTCAATTTATTTAATAAATTTGCCATAAACCAATTTAACCTTTTTCCCCTTCAAATGTGCTAAAATTTTTCGAATATTTAAAATAGTTATTTAACAATTTGACTACAACTACTTAAAGTTAATCTTAAAAGATTTTCGAAATGTTCCAAAAATGTCTGTCTTTACATATAGTAAATAATTGCAAAATGATGGTGGCATTAATAGACTAAATTCTTTAGTTAACCTCTTTTTTGTCTAAAGCTACTGCTGCTAATGCTAAAGTAAGTAGCAGCAGTAGCAGTTGTCGTATTAATTGTCACCTTTAGAATGTTGTAACTAAATTTCAAATATTTCAACAATTATACACCTTTAGTATATGTTGTAGGTAAGCGAAAATAGCCAGCAAATGAAATGATTTGTTTAAGAAAAACTGCTTTAAATTCTCAGTAACAATTCAAACAATAGCAAAGAAAACAACAACAAACAGTCAACTATTCAGCATTTAATGAATTGTTAACAATTTGACCATAAATGGCTTAAACGACACGTTCTTGTCGATTCAATTTTGCAGACTATTTTTTTTTTCTTTCTCAATTCATTTACCAGCTTCAGCTTCTAAACGTAATTTAATTGAAACAGACAACATGGCAGCATTTTAAACTAATTTCAACCTATAAACCAAAAAAAACATTTGAATCGAGTTGAACTGAGCTTAAAGCTTACAACAACAACAATAGCAAAAAATGGTGGCGTATTAAGAAAAAAAAAACGGCAATAGCAACAAATTAACCATAATGTTGTTATTGTAGTTAAATGCGGTATTTACAATAAACATGTGACAAAACAGTGCTGCCAGATTTGTCTTTGTATATATTTTATATGTTTCAGTGTTTGTTGTTTGTCTGTATTTACAACTGTAGTTGCAACAACACAATACAAAACGGTGCCTTATTTGTTGCAAATTGATTGTAATATCACATGTAATTGTTTTTATTGTTTGTTTTATATTGGTTTGCTTTTGTTTCGAGAGCAGGGGTCTGGGTTTAGTAAATGCGTTCATTGTACGAGTAGCAGTTTGTTTGTATGAAAAAGGCGCCATCAAATTCACAAACAGATGTATGTATGTATGTATGTATGTATGTATGTATGTATGTATGTATGTATGTATGTATGTATGTATGTATGTATGTATGTGTGTGTATGTTGAGTTATAAAGGGGATTGGAAAATCGGATGTTATTTATATATTCGATATCGATCGATATCTTGCCTATAGAATAGCACAGATATCGATCGACATCTTGTCTATAGAATAGCACAGATATCGATCGACATCTTGTATATAGGGTAGTACAGATATCGATCGATATCTTGTCTATAGAATAGCACATATATCGATCGATATCTTGTCTATAGAATAGGACAGATATCGATCGATATCTTGTCTATAGAATAGCACAGATATCGATCGATATCTTGTCTATAGAATAGCACAGATATCGATCGATATCTTGTCTATAGAATAGCACAGATATCGATCGATTTCTTGTCTATAGAATAGCACAGATATCGATAGATATCTTGTCTATAGAATAGCACAGATATCGATCGATATCTTGTCTATAGAATAGCACAGATATCGATCGATATCTTGTCTATAGAATAGCACAGATATCGATCGATATCTTGTCTATAGAATAGCACAGATATCGATCGATATCTTGTCTATAGAATAGCACAGATATCGATCGATATCTTGTCTATAGAATAGCACAGATATCGATCGATAACTTAACAATAAAATAATAAATTTAACTATCGATAACTCGTATTCCCACCTCTTTTTGTTAGCAACCTGTCAATTTGTACCAACAAGCAACAAAAATTGTACTCAATATCAACTTAAAAATTCCTTAAGGCCACAAATATTATTCTTATATTATTGTTGTTGTTGCAGCAGCAATGATTGCTCTGTTGGTTAGTATTGTAGGTACTAGTGTACTAGCAACAACAAGAACATCAACATCTACTAAACACTGATCGCTAGCAAACAGCAAGACTTTTTTCTCTGCAGTTGTTAACAGCTGCAGGCCATTGAGTACTTTTTTTTACATTACAATACAATATTGGTTTAGATTGGATGGCTACTGTAAATCGCTTTAGCTCCTACAACCACGAGTACGAGTCATACATACAGCTTGGTTTTACCTTTTGTTCTTAGAGTTTTATTTTTACTTTATCATTTTCGTTAGCATATCTCTTGGTTAGAGCTTCAAGTTTTTTTTAAGAAAAATCCCTTGCTTTCGATAGATATTGCTTTGCAACAAACTCTTTTGGTTTGACTGTTTGTCTATTACCAAAAAAATTCGCCGTTTTTTATAGTTATACGCAATTAATATCAAATAAAATTGAAATAAATTCACTTTGAAATGCAAATTATGGCGATTTGTGTTCGATTCTCTGCTTTTTGTTTGTAGCTAGGATTCAAGCGATTTATAATATTTTGTTTTTTTTTGTGGTGTTGTTTGCATATCGTTTAAAAAAATCTAAACAAATTTGTTGCTAAAGAAAATAGTAAAATGAAATCTCTACGCATGAGAAGAGGATGTTTAATTAAAGCAGTAAACGGCTTTAAACGAAAAGTCTTTAAAATCCTAATTGTAACTCAAAATATTTTATATAAATAAAACTTGAAGAGATAAAAAAAATATTTAAAATTGGATTAAGACGAGATATTTAAATAAAATCTAAAGAGAAATTAAAAAAAAGATATGTGAAGCATTCTATAGTAAAATGATAGATCGATATCTTTGTTATGCTATAGTCAAATGATAGATCAATAGCTTTGCTATTCTATAGACAAGATAACGATCGATAACTTTGCTACTCTATAGACAAGATATCGATCAATATTTTTGCTATTCTATAGACAAGATATCGGTCAATATCTTTGCTATTCTATAGACAAGATATCGATCTTTATCTTTGCTATTCTTTTGACAAGATATTAATTGATCTCTTTGCTATTTTATAGACAAAAAATAAATCGATATCTTCTCTAATTCTATGGATAAGATATCGATCGATATCTTTGATATTCTATAGACAAGATTTCGATCAATATCTTTGTTATTCTATAGACAAGATATCGATTGGTATCTCTGCCATTCTATAGACAAGATTTCGATCAATATCTTTGCTATTCTATAGACAAGATATCAATCGATGTCTTTGCTATTTAATAGACCAGACATCGATCGATTTCTTTGTTTTTATATAGACAAGATATTCATCGATATTTTTGCTATTCTATAGACAAGATATCGATCGTTATTTTTGCTATTCTATAAACAAGACATTGATCGATGTCTTTGCTATTTTATATACAAGATATCGATATCTTTGCTTTTCTATAGACATGATAACGATCGATATCTTTACTATTCTATGGACAAAAGATCGATCGATATTTTTGCTATTCTATGGACAAGATATCTTTCTTGCTTCTAAAGTCAAGTGATCTATAATGAAATGATCGTGTAAAAAACTGAATACTCTGTAGAGAAGTGATCGTGTGATATTTGGGCTGTTTTCCTTCAAAATTTGTCTTTATTGTTAAACAAATTTAAAGCGTTACTAATATTTTCTTGATTGCTATTTCCGCAGCTGCCTTCAAATATAATTTTCATTAATGAAGCGGCAGCAAGTGTAATTTTCAATATTTAAAATGTTATAAAAAATATTTATTATAATGTATTGTTGTATAAATTTATGATCATGAATTTTCCCTCCAAAAATTCAACAAAAGACAAAAACAAAGAATCCAATAGATCAGGTGTATGCCGGGCAATTTCTGTTGTTTCATTTTAAAACCATAAACATGTGTTACATGACTTTTTTTTGTAAGATAATTTTTATAACATCTCCTAGTTTTCCTATAACTCTTAACAAAAACAAAAAAAAAAACAGCTTTGAATTATTTTCATTGCTGCTGCTGTAGTTGTTGTTTGTGTTATTGGGTTTTGAGTTGTATTTTGTTCGAAAAATTAATAAATTCTTTTAACATAACCAAATAATTGTTCTATGTAATGATGTCCTTTCAACCTGCTGTTGCACAACAAACACTTGAAACAGACTCAGACAAACATACACACACACATACTTAGTTACAAACCTTTTTTTTAGAAAGATCCTTAAACATATAAAAACAAGGAAAATGAGAGAGGAAAAAAGTCAATGTGGAAGTGTGGACAATTTACATTGCCACCTGCTAGATCGATTACAAGATACGGAATAAGAAAAAAAAAAACGCCCAGACAAAAGAAGTTGGATTTTTTCTTTTCGTAAGGACAACAAGAATGATCAAACAGGAATGAATAGAGGTAGATGAGTATAATGTGATATTGCTTTGGCTATAGTTTTCGTTTTTTAGTTTTTTTTTTAAGGAGTCAGTCTATACAATAAATATGTAATATCTATCTAGGCGTTATCTACTAAAGCACCTGTTTTCTTTAATTTTATTGTAATATTAAAAACAAATATCAAAGAAAAAAAGGCACACATTTTAAAGAACACCTAGTGTTTTTTATATAAAAAATATCTAACTATTATTTGTTGGGGATTTATAGAAGTTTATTTTATAATTCAAAAACTTCTTTGTTCTTTAAGGATATTCAAATTAAATATTTAAATTAAAAATTTAAATTAGTTTTTGTAACTTATAGCGACATTTATTAATTGCTGTTTAACATTTTAAACAACTGCCTCTGGTTTTTTTGTACTGGATCCCTTGTCTCGATTTACTTTTTTTAAAAACTCCCCCACAACATTTTGCTGTCCATGTAGGTGATTGTTATTCACACCTTTTTTTGTATACAGAAGTATACTAAGTATTTACTCATCTTGTGTCATTTGACAATGTTTTTTTTCAATACACTGAGCAAAAAAGTTGATAATAAAAAATAACAAAATCTTGTCTGTATTACAGAACGGAAATCGATCGTTATCTGCTCAATAGAATAGCAAATATATAGATCGATATCTTGTCTGTAGAATAGCAATGAAATCGATCGATATCTTGTCTATAGAACCGAAAAGATATAGATCGATATCTTATCATAGAATAGCAAAGATATCGATCAATATTTTGTCTATAGAATAGCAAAGATATCGATCGATATCTTGTCTATAGAATAGCAAAGATATCGATCGATATCTTGTCTATAGAATAGCAAAGATATCGATCGATATCTTGTCTATAGAATATCAAAGATATCGATCGATATATTGTCTATAGAATATCAAAGATACCAAAGATATCGATCGATATCTTGTCTATAGAATAGCAAAGATATCGATCGATATCTTGTCTATAGAATAGCAAAGATATCGATCGATATCTTGTCTATAGAATAGCAAAAATATCGATCGATATCTTGTCTATAGAATAGCAAAAATATCGATCGATATCTTGTCTATAGAATAGCAAAAATATCGATCGATATCTTGTCTATAGAATAGCAAAGATATCGATCGATATCTTGTCTATAGAATAGCAAAGATATCGATCGATATCTTGTCTATAGAATAGCAAAGATATCGATCGATATCTTGTCTATAGAATAGCAAAGATATCGATCGATATCTTGTCTATAGAATAGCAAAGATATCGATCAATATCTTGTCTATAGAATAGAAAAGATATCGATCGATATCTTGTCTATAGAATAGCAAAGATATCGATCGATATCTTGTCTATAGAATAGCAAAGATATCGATATGTTGTCTATAAAATAGCAAAGATATCGATCGATATCTTGTCTATAAAATAGCAAAGATATCGATCGATATCTTGTCTATAGAATAGCAAAGATATCGATCGATATCTTGTCTATAGAATAGCAAAGATTTCGATCGATATCTTGTCTATAGAATAGCAAAGATTTCGACTGATATCTTGTCTATAAAATAGCAAAGATTTCGATCGATATCTTGTCTATAGAATAGCAAAGATATCGATCGATATTTTGTCTATAGAAGAGCGAAGATATCGATCGATATCTTGTCTATAGAAGAGCGAAGATATCAATCGATATCTTGTCTATAGAAGAGCGAAGATATCAATCGATATCTTGTCTATAGAAGAGCGAAGATATCAATCGATATCTTGTCTAAAGAAGAGCAAAGATATCGATCAACATCTTGTCTTTAGAATAGCAAAGATCTATCGATCAATCTTGTCTTTACAATAGCAAAGATATAATATATAGAATATCAAAGATATCGATCGTTAACTTGTATATAAAACAGCACAATTTTTGTCTAAGTGTACTGATTCTAGAAAATTATTTGTGTTTGTTTTTTTTTATTTGTTGTATTCTGTGTATGAATAGCCAGTTAAATCATGCAATTATGAGATCTTTTGTCATTGTAAACTAAACTAAACTGATCACAAGTTAAATAAAAATAAACTTAACTGAAAACTGAAATAAAATACACATTTATGCAAATCGTTCTGGTCTTCGTCGTTGTCGTCGTATGTCGGCAAATAAAAATAAAACTAAAAGTCAGAGTCAGAGTCCGTCTAACTAAGCTCAATTGACTAAATAATAACTGACTGACTAGCTAAATGGCTGCTAGGCAGTAAGTACTAGTAGCTATTTCGTTGACAATATAACAACAGTGAGGGGCAATACTGCTAATATTATAAATATATGTGTCAATGTTTTTGTTTTTAAAAATGGTGTTGTAACAACTTTCTTGAAATATTGCTTAAGAAGTACTGAATGAAAATTTCGGTATTAGCGTATTGTTGTTGCCCTACACTTGTATTTGCGATTTTAAAAGTGACCCTGGCTGAAATGTATGACAATGACTAGAGTTGGGGGTTTTTTCATTTCGTTTTTCATACCACACATTTATAACTTCTTTACGTTTGATCTGGTCTTAAGTTGTTCAGCACACTGCTGCTGTGTTGCTGCTACTATTCATTCAGTTCATTGTTTAGGCCACTTCCGTAGGCAAATAAACGTGCTTGTTGCTGCTGTATACCTATTTTTGTTTCAATTGCCGGCTTCAAGAAGAAAGCCAAGTAAACGTTGGTATACATCACGTCTCGTTAGCAACAAGTTGGTTGTAAATCTGTGTAAATATTTTTTGTTTTCATGAAATCTTTTTCGTAAATTTTGTTTTAATTTTTTTCCTAATCTTTGCTTGAAACTTCCGATACCATTGATAGGTGGTTCGGTTTCCTTCTTTTGTTGTTGTTGTTGTTGTTGTTATTTTTTAAATCTATTTGTTTAAAGTTTGAGTTGTATATTTGCTTAAGAGCTTAAATTTGTTACTTTTGTAAGCAAGTTGTGTTTAGAGTTAAAGTTTATCATAGCAGTCCATTGGCTAGTAGAATGATCTTCAGTTTGTATTTCATTTGTAGATGTGTATTGCTGCTCTATTTGGCGCCGTAAAAGAATTTTCATACATTTTTGCCTACCAAACGCACCTTTAGGTTTTTTTCCCTCATTTTGACAATGATTCGTATTATTGTTGTTGTTGTTTTTGTATTAAAGGGAAAAACCCAGGCCTAACCTAGTCTTTTTCTCTTTACTTCTGGTTTAAAAACTTCACAACAATATAAATGAAAATGATAAATGTTCTATAGCGCCAATGGAACCAACACAATAAAACGTTTAATTTTGTTTAGAAAGGCAAAAGGTGGGGGAGATTTTATGATGGGGAAAAGAGCTAACTTGGCCTATAGATACAGCATCTTAGCAAGATCTAGAAGAGGAAATTCTTACTATCTTGAATTGGATCTTTGTTTGCTCTAGTATAGAATATTATTATATTCCAGAATAAAATATTTCTATTCTCCAGAATGTATTCTTTAGAATCGTATCTCATATTCTCTATACAATAGAATATTCCTATTCCATAGAGTCAAATTCCCCTATTCTTAAGAATGCGATCATTCTTATCTTCAGAATAGGACTTGATATTTTATAGAATCGGATCTTCTTATCCTTTAGAAATGATCTTAATATCTCTTTATTCTCTACAAGGAGATCTTTTTATTCTCTTCAATAGAATCTTTCCATTCTCTAGAAAATGATCTCCCCAATTTCAAGATTAGAATGTTCCTGTTCTCTAGAATAGAATCATCATATTTTCTGAAATACGATACGATAAGATATTTCAATTCTCTACAATAGGGTCTTCTTATTCTCTACAATAGAATCCTCCTATTGTCTGGAATAGGATCTTTCCAATTTTTTGAATAGGATGTTCATGTTCTCTAAAATACGATCTTACAATTACCTCGAATAGTAAGGACAGGATCTTCTTATTCTCTACAATAAGATCTTCCTATTCTCTGGAAAAGGATCTTTCTAGAATATGATCTTTCCAATTTCTAGAAAATGATGTTTTTGTTCTCTACAATAGGATCTTATTCTCTACAATAGGATCTTCCCACTCTTTTGAATATGATCTTTCCAATTTCTTGAATAGGATGTTCATGTTCTCTAAAATACGATCTTACAATTACCTCGAATAGTAAGGATAGGATCTTCTTATTCTCTACAATAAGATCTTCCTATTCTCTGGAAAAGGATCTTTCTAGAATATGATCTTTCCAATTTCTAGAAAATGATGTTTTTGTTCTCTACAATAGGATCTTCCTACTCTCTTGAATATGATCTTTCCAATTTCTTGAATAGGATGTTCTTGTTCTCTAAAATACGATCTTACAATTACCTCGAATAGTAAGGATAGGATCTTTTTATTCTCTACAATAAGATCTTCCTATTCTCTGGAAAAGGATCTTTCTATTCTCTTGAATAGGATCTTTCTATTCTTTTGAATAGGATCTTTCTATTCTTTTGAATATGATCTTCCTATTCTCTAGAATATGATCTTCGCAATCACTAGAAAAAAAATTCCGGTTCTTTTGAATGGGATCTCATCATTCTCTATAATATAAACTTCTTATTCTCTGGAATAGATTTCTTCGATAGAATATATTCTATAGAAACCATCTTTCTCTTTTCGTATTCTTCCTTTGTAGAATGAGATCTTCTTCTCTAAAAAAGGTCTTCTGCAGAATAGGAACTTTTTATTCGTAAGAATACGATCTTCCATTTTAAAGGAATAGGATCTTCTTTTTCTTAGTATAGAACATACCTTTTCTTTAGAAAATAATCTTCCTATTCCCTAGAATTCCATCTTTCAATTCTCTAGAATAGATTCTTCCTACTATTTAGAATATAAACGTCCTGTTCTCTTCAGATCCTGCATGGAATTCTTTTCTCCCCTTTATCCCCTGAATCGCTGCCACTGCCTTGCAAAACTTTTATAAGTTTAATATGTTCTTAAGTTGGACACATTTATATCTATTCAAAATGGTCTTGTTTGGTAAATTGTTTTATTGCAATTGCGCTGATGTTGTCAACTCCCGAGGAGGTCTAACCCAAAACAGCAAGATACTCCAACTCTTACTTTATTTGCTTTTATTTCGTTTCTTATTGCAATAAAAGCAGTAAATGCTGCTGCTGCAACAGCACCACCACCACCACTAGCTAGTGGCAACAAAATATTGTCGTTGCATTCTTAATAGTAAATAGCCATCGTGGCGCTAGCTAGGATCTAAAACCGCACAAAAGCATTGATTAGGTAAATATAGTAAGAGAAAGATACAAACAAAACCAGAGTTTTTATGTTGCAATTGTACACACAATTGCCACTGAATTTGCTGTGAATTTGTTGCTGTCCAAAATGTTTGTCCAAAATGCGCAATATAAAATGTACAAAAGTTTACCTTTGAAGGCTTTGAAGTTTCTTTTCTAAATACCGTTTAGAGCGGTGATTGTGTTATTATTGTTCTTTTGGCATCATTTAGTGACAGTTAGATTTCATTTTAAAGCTAAAAATACATACTTACCAATCTTCTTCTTGCTTTTATGTGAATACCTTTTGGAAAAAATAATAAATGTTTTTGTTTTTTTTTTGAGAGAATCATATACATAATAGGCGATTTATGAATGAATTGTAGAGTTACATGTTTAGGTCTTTTAGCTGTCATTTAGACATTGTCAAAAAAATATGAGAAAGAATTCTATTTGGAAGTATAAAAGTGACATTTTAAACATAAATTGTTATTGTGAGCATGTAAAATTTGATTTGATTGAACTATTTACTGGCTTTTGTTAAAGTTTTGATTTCAAATCTTTTGCGGCTTTTCTCTAATAGCAATGACGTAAGATTTGACAGCTTGCGTAGTTGGTTTACAAGTGTAGAAGAGAGCATAAATTAAAAAAAGAAAATTTTGTTTTACAAGGCTTGAGCTATGTATACACGGTTGTTAGATCTTACAATGTTGTCAGAAAAATGTTCAGAAAATGTTTAAAAACAGTGTCAACTTAAAATTTTTGTCGGAATCTTGCGTAGTTGGTTTACAAGTGTAGAAGAGAGCATAAATCAAAAAAGAAAATTTTGTTTTTGAAGGCTTGAGCTATGTATAAACGGTTGTTAGATCTTACAATGTTGTCAGAAAAATGTTCAGAAAATATCAAAAAAAAAACTGTGTCAACTTACAATTTTTGTCAGAAATGACATTTTAGCGCATCTCGGCATAACTTAGTCTACTGGACTTGTTGGCATACCAGCACTGGTCTTGAAGCAGTGCTCTTTGACGCTATCTTGTATAAATAAGTCTCCTGGACCTGTGGGCATACCGGCACTGATCTTGAAGCAGTGCTCTTCGTCATGCCAATTCCTAAAAAAGTAAGAGATTAATAACCCTAAAAATTATCGCCCAATTGCATTTTGTTCTGAACTTTCCAAAGTTATGCCTTTCCATCTTGTCAAATATCTAGAAAACAACATTATACTTAACGATCGTCAGTAAAGATTTCGTGGAGGTCAATCTGCGGTAGACCTTTTGACCTTCCCTTTTGACACTTTACTTCCTTACTAAAGTAAACTGCCGGCTCTAAATATTTTCTTCATAGCAAGATTGCTAATGTCATGCCAATACATTAAAAGTAAGAGGTTAATAACCCTAAATATTATCGCCCAATTGCATTTTGTTCTTCACTTTTCAAAGTTATGCCTTTCCATCTTGTCAAATATCTGGAGACCAACATTTTACTTAACGTTCGAAAGTACAGAGGTCGCTCTGCTGTAGACCATTTGACCTTCCTTTCCGACACTTTATTTCCTTATTAAAACAAAGTGGCGGCTCTAAATATTTCCAAGGCATTTTGTTAAGGTTTTTCAGAGATTGCACTATACGACTTGTTATAGATGGGATGCCATCAAGGGTTTTAAAGGTCCGTCCTATCTTATTTCTTATCTTCAAAAATGACCTTCTAGGTCAAACTTTCAACTACATCTACTCTTTTGCCAACTCTTCATAAATGATCTTCTATGTCAAACTTTCAACTACATCTACTCTTTTGCCAACGACAGCAATATCTGTCACTTTAATTCCGTCAATTATAGTCCAAACCTTCTAGAGATCGGGGCAATAAAGCGCATTCATATTGCGCCTCGCTTTATCACTACTTGATGAAAATCTCTGAATGATATCGTGCTAACAGAGTCGTTTTTAACCCTCGTAAGTCCTAATGTTGGCAGTTAATGTTTGTCCATCTATATATATGAATGGTGTAAATATTAAGAAATCGGAAACTCTTGATGCTTTGGGCGATTTTCGATTGACTAAACACATGTGTCAAGTGTTTAAGTGTGTCGTTTTTGAAACAGCTTAAGACATTCTTTAGGCCATCTAAAATTCTTATTATTAACATAATATTCGACCGAAAATGGAATACAACTCTGATGTATGGGTCGGAGCCATAGAAAAGAAGTCGGTGCACCAATACTGTCAAACTCTATTGATTCCCTGAAGCACCGTCGAATTGTTCTATCGATACTATAATGGTATTTGTTCCTCTGAAGTAATTCCTTCCCGATATCTGTATATTTATATGCAACACACGACTCTCATCAAAAACACGACCGCACAACACATTACAGTGCCAACTCATGACAATTCTTCAGCCGCACTGTTCGTAAGTGAAACATTCCTCCTGCAGAAGGGGAATACTTCTTACTTTCGATGTGGACAGGATTAAATCAAATGTCCAGAAACACTACTCCCTCTATCATCCCTCCCACAACCTATTTTCCTAGTTTCAGCAAACTGCATAAGTGGGGGTCTTCTCCTAAGTAATGGTTCAAGAGCAGTTTGAAGGAGAGAAATTTTAATTTCCAGATTATTCTAACAAAGCCTTAACAATTAATTAAATTTTGCGTTTCTAAATATTTTCGAAAAAATGTTTTCGATTTAAATCTAAACAGGACATAAGGTTTACATGTATCGCTAAGTCCTTTTTCACAGTTTTCAATAGATAATAACAAAATATAAAAACTCACTTTGAAATGCCAGCCAAATCATCAATAAATTTGTAATGAATAATAAAACTGAAGGGAAAAAAGAAAAAGCGTCAGTTGGTTTGGTCAACAATAATGAAAGCAACAAAAAAATCCCTTTATAAAAGAAAAGTGCCAAGAGTCAAGGCAGGCAAAGGCTCATTTATAAGCCTGGCAACATATGTTGCTTTTTCAATCAGTCAATACTCCAAAACAAAAAAACAACAACAATAATGTATAGGATTTTAAAGAGGCTCTCTCAGTTATAACAGATGATTTCAAAATAATAAAAACAATATATGAAATTTTTGTTAGGTTTCAAAAAAGGATTCCTTCGACCGGAACTGTAATTTGAGCAATCTTTTCTTAAGTATAAAAAGAATAATTATTAGATAGTTATCTAAGTTTTTAACTTCCTTCCGTTTTGACCCACAAAAAAAACAATCTTAATTTTTTGATTAAACTTTACAAGTTAAAGCTTTAATATTTTTTAAAATCATATTATTAGATTTGTTGTTGTAAATTTTTAAAAAATTTCCTACCTGCTTCTTGACTTCTTTGTTACCTGGTCGCGTGCCGGCTGTCGTCATTTAAGGTTTCTTTCTTACAATAAAAATTGTTTTGCGCTCTCTCTCTTTCACTCTCTCTTTTGATCAGTTAGTTGAGTATGATTTTTTTTTTGATCATTGCATAAGTATTTGTGTTTAATGTTATGCTCTCTTGAGCTCTTCCTTTTTTGTGGTTATTATCCTGTTTGCTGTCATTGACTTTGACAACAACAACAACAATAATAGCAATAAAACTGCTATTTTCAAAACATATGACGCTTAACAATTATTACGGATTTTTAAGGTGGTTTTTTGGTTTGAAAAGAAAAAAAACAAAACATTTCAAAACGTATTTTGAAATTATAGGATTTTGCAGGATTATTACAATTATTCATACATAAGGTTTTAGAGCAGGATTTTGAGAGGATTACAGCACTTTTTAAATAATTTAAAGAACTTTGTAAAAAAAAGAATTTTCTTTAAATTACACAGACTGACAAAGTTAAAAATCAAAAATCGAAATCCTGGGATCTAGTTAGACACGTTTAAAGTTTGAATATAAAAAGTAACACTAAGTGAATTTGTTTACCTTCTGTGGAAGTGGTGTTTATTGACTTCAAAATAAGTACTTCCATAGAGTAAATTCTACTTCTTTTTCACTTCTTTGGAAGTTCTTTTTTTGCTGGCGAAAATAATCCAATTTTGTTTAAAATTGAAGGTAAATTTTGTTTTCTACTGAAATTTTTAAATTAAATCCATTTTATTTTGGAGTTTACCCCAAAAACATCAAAATTACTTCTTGAGAATGACTTCAGATGTAGTGAATTTGGAATCATATAAAAAAGAACATCCCTCCTATTTCAAACCTGTGTTAGAATCATCACTTTTTCAATACTTCCATGGAGTAAATTCTACTTCTTTTTCGCTTTTTTGGAAGTTCTTTTTTTTGAGTTTTCGGTATTTTTATAGTATTTATAATCTACACTACTCTATCGCTCAGGATACTATGTTTATAACGAACAAAAATATTTGATTCACACCTACATAAGGATGTTCAAATCGACTCAAAATCACTTTCTTATTCGATCTAACGGTGTCTGTCTGGCCGTCCGGCCATCAATTCAAACAACAATTGAAAAAGTAATTTCATAGAAAAAGTTTCGGTATAGTAATGGTTTTTATACCCTACACTATGCTTTATATATATTGTTTATAACAAACAAAAATATTGCATCCACACCTATCTAAGGATATCACAATCGACTCGAAATCATTTTCTGCTTAAACATAATGATGTCTGTCCGTCCGTCAACGACTTCAACGGATGATATCTCATAAACAACAGCAGATTTTTGAACAATTTAAAAAGTATCTTTATAGGAAAATATTCGGTAGTGTAATATTATTAATTGTTTATATACACCTTTAGACAAGGATGCCCCAAATTACACCAAATCTCTTGCTGATTGGACTTAAAGATGTGTGTCCATCCGTCTACTTTAACGGTTGATATCTCATAAACTACAGTAGATTTTTAAACAATTCAAATAGAATATCCATAAGAAGTTGTAATAAATTGGAAGGTATGAATGATTTTTTGGAAAATATCGGAAAATTTTAAATTTTCAAATATATAATCCACTATTATGATTTTATATTCCGCTCTGGGTGAAGATAACTCGAAGAAGAGAGAAGATCTGTCAGATATAAAGACAGTATTTTAAAGCTTATAGAATGGACTCTTAAATGACATACAACACTTTTTAAATAATATTGTCTTGGCTCTGTTATAACGTCTTAAATTAGGCTTCTTTTTCCTTTATTTATATTTTTCATTTGTAAATTACTTAATAGGCTTAAAAAAGGATATTTTTAACCCTCTTTTTACAAGTTTTTCTTAAATATATTTTTTTTAAACAAATAAGAAATCTTTTAAGTCAGTGGTTTTCAATATAAAAGAGCTGCATTTTAGTTTGTTGTTGTTCTTGTATAGTATTTTAGATTCTGCTTTAATTTTTTTTGAAGAAGCACCTGCTATTGCACCTTAAAAAAACTGAATCAAAATCCCCACAGAATTTAAGAAAGAAAAAAACAACAGTTAACCACATGAGAAGGTAGAAGAGAAAATAGGCAGCGTTAACCCTTAAACGAGCGCAAGGGATAAAAAAGTGCGATTTTTTAATCATATGAAGCATATTTTCGACGACTAAGTCTAGTGTACTATTTCAAAATTTGCAAACTTTTGCTAAACATATTTTTTTATTGTAAAAAGCCTTTGTATATTGCTCATTTAAAGGTTAATTTCGACTTTATAATGGTTTTAACTGTTCTGTTTATTAGTGTTAGTTTGCCTTTTTTTGTTGTTCATATAACATTTAAAAAAAAAGGATCGATTCTTTACAGATTTAAATACAAACAAGTATTTTTACTTTAAAAGTTAGCATCGATCATTTGGATACCCTAAATCATACATTAATGGCCTTGACTATATTACTAATCTGGACCATAGACCAGTCTATTTTCGGACTACTCTTTCTAATGTCTTGAATATAAAGCAGTCTCTTGACTGAACTATAGATCATTATATTGTCTGGATCTATGGATCAGTCTATAGTTTGGTCTATAGATCAGTCTATAGTCTGAACTATAGATCAGTCTATAGTCTGGACTATAGATCAGTCTATAGTCTGGACTATAGATCAGTCTATAGTCTGGACTATAGATCAGTCTATAGTCTGGACTATAGATCAGTCTATACTCTGGACTATAGATCAGTCTATAGTCTGGGCTATAGATCAGTCTATAGTCTGGACTATAGATCAGTCTGTAGTCTGGATTATAGATCAGTCTATAGTCTGGACTGTAGATCAGTCTATAGTCTGCACTATAGATCAGTCTATAGTCTGGACTATAGATCAGTCTATAGTCTGGACTGTAGATCAGTCTATAGTCTGAACCGTAGATCACTTTAAATACTAGACTAAAGATCAGTTTATAGACTGGACTATAAGATGAAATGTTAGAGTTTTGTTTCATTAGTGAAGAAGCTTCTTCGAGATCTTTGCAAAGTCGGTAAGAATTTGATATATGAGCGAGTAATCTTTCTCAAGATCATGATCTTTGGCAACGTGAGATTCTTTTAGATCTTTGTATGATCGACAATACTTTCTAAAAGTTTCTTTATAAGTGAGAGAATTTCTTCAGGATCTTCGCTATGATCTTTCGCGACACTCTCATTAAGCAAATATCTATTGAAGTTTTGAGCAATATAGATGCGACAAGACCTTCTGTCAACCCAATTGTTGCTTAATCTTTAAGAAACTAAATATACCTTCTTTGCTGATTGTAGTTTTTTTCAAAATCGGAGTTAAATTGTTTCAAACAGTTTGGTTAAGATTTTAAAATGAATTGACTGTTTTGGTTACAAAAATGATCAGATTGCTTTTTGTTGTTGCTTAAGCAATAAAATCAAAAAGAAAATATTTTTTATAACTTGTCTTCCCGCCTTATGATTGTAAGACAATTTTAAGGCAAAAGCGTGCCAAGTTTAAGTTTGTTTTTTTTTTCTACCAAACCACACTGCACACTTCAGCATTTCATTACAAATGATCGTTGATGTTGTTGTTGGGAGCTGCATGTGTTGCCTGACGAATGAACTGATCAGAATGCGTGTTTTAAGGTTGTTTTTATGAAAAATAAAAGGTTTATTACAGCGCTCTGATGTAAAGTTTAAATTTGTTGTGAAGAAGACGAAGAAAAAGGATAATAAAACCACTTTCATTTTTTTGTTGATTTAACTTCTTCGTCAGGAACCTGCAGAAGAATATTATCGTGGTCTCTGTTCAATTTGTTTTTAAAATTGTATTTTTTCAATCTTAAACATTTGTTATTGTGGCTTAATTTTCTTGTTCACTTTTCAGTTTCGGTTAACAGAATTTTTGCCAAGTTCCGTTGTCGCTTGTTACCCATAAGTTTTTGTGCTCTAAAAATAAATTTTAACAAAATTAAATGTTTTACGTTTTTGAATTTAAATTTTTGGTTTTCTTATCGGTTTGGATTCGGCTGAAAAGGGTTTTTTTCCTTTTAACATGTCCTTTTACATTTAACCCTTTTGTGATATAAACTCTTTGACTCATGACAGCTCAAAATGAAAAACTCAACAGTTGCAGTTTTCATTGTTTATAGAAATTGGCACAAAATCGTGCCCTTTTAACCACGTGCCACATTTAACTGCAACTGTTATTTTCGCGTTGCTTTTTTTTGTTTTGTGTAAAAAATAAAACTGCATCATAAAGCATTGGTAGAAACGCACCTTGCATTTTTCGCTGGTTGCTCCCCCTCTTTTTTTTCGTATAAAATTCGACAGGTTTTTGCTTTTTAATGAAATTTTTAGTTGCTTTTTTTCATCCTTATGCAACAAGTTGTAAATCAATGATGATCGATTTCAACACGAGACTAATTCACATGATATATTGTTGTATTTATTGGCGTTATTCCGTTATATTTGTTTTTATTTTTTTTTTTTTTGGAGTTTTAAAAATTAAATGAAAAATGTCGTTAACATATAATAAAAGGTGGCTTACGCCAATAAGAACATTTAATGAATTATTTATTTAATTTATCTTTAAAAAAATTCATGTGTGTCGTAATTAATATAAACTAATAAAAACAAACTTAATTACAATTACAACTTAACCTGTTTTGATTATAAACGTTCTTTTTAAAAAATTTCTTCATATCTCCATATCACTTTTCTAATTCTATTGTAATAATCGTAATTAAAACTCATTTCCTTTTCTTTAACTATTAAACTCTCTCTCTTTTCATTTATTACTCTTCTTTCACTCTGTCTCTCTTTCTGTTACTTTTCTAATTGTTGAAAAGCTTGTCTTAACATTTGATTGCACAGAGCTGCAAACGGATTAATTTCCACCAATTGCTGTTTTGCAAATTTACTGCCCATTTTGGCGGCTTCCTCGAAATCTTGGCGAGCTTCATCCAATTTGTTTTGTTTGCGGTAAAGTACGCCACGTTGACACAAGGCATGACATTTGGATTTGGCTTGATTTAAACAATTCTCCAGAGCTTGATTGAGGTCGTCAAAGGCGGCTAAAGAAAAAAAAAATTATAGTTTCTTAAAAAAATAAAAAAGTTTATACATTAGACAATGGACTAGACTATAGACTAGATTATAGACTAGACTATAGACTAGATTATAGACTAGACTATAGACTAGTCTTAGACTAGACTATAGACTACACTATAGACTAGTCTTAGACTAGACTATAGACTACACTATAGACTAGACTATAGACTAGACTATAGACTAGACTATAGACTACACTATAGACTAGACTATAGACTAGACTATAGACTAGACTATAGACTACACTATAGACTAGACTATAGACTAGACTATAGACTAGACTATAGACTAGACTATAGACTAGACTATAGACTAGACTATAGACTAGACTATAGACTAGACTATAGACGAGAAAATTTCAAAAAAATTTAAACTCTTGTGGCAGAGTGTTTGTGTATCAATGTTGCCAACCTCTTTCACTCTTCTCCTTATTCACCATATATGGTTGGTACCTCGGCTTTTCTTATTACTGACAGCAAGCAGTACAGGGTAATTTAAACTGAAAATTTCCCATTTCTTACTTAGAACAATTGCGTTGCTTTGAATTTCTGAAAGATCTACGTTTATTTAAATTATCTTCTACTCACCCTCATCTTTTCCCGCTAATCTTAAAGCCTGTGCACGATTATTATAAACAGAAGCCCTTTTGGGTGTCAGCTCTAAAGATTCCTTAAACTTCTCCAAAGCTTCCTCCAGTTTTTGTTCTTCAGCTAATTTTACTGCTTCTATTTCCAATTGTTTAGATTTCTTTAATATTTCTCCATCAAAACCAAGTGCCTCATCATGATCCACTAAAGGTTCAGTAGAATCTGGATTAATAAGTTGTGCTTCTAGAGAAGAAGTTAATTCCAGAGGATTGAATATTGATTCTAAAACTTGCTGATCATGTGCTGATAAACAAGATTTTGTTAAGGGCATTTTTGGTTGGGGATATTCTTTTTAATGTTAACGTTAGGAGATATAAAAACAAACTGATTTTTGTTTTTTAGTTAAACTATTTTGATTTTATTAAACAGGTGTTGTTTTTGTTTATTTCGATACAAAACACAGAGTTTGAGAGATGCAAATGAACATGAAAAACTGGTCTATTTGTGTTTAATTGTGAATAAAATTAAATCTACTTTGTTCGGAGTGTTTGTGTGTGTGTGATAACAAACAGCATGTGAGTATTTTGTTCGAAAAATTGACGGATTTTGAGAAGGGGGACTTAATTATAAAGTATAAACAAGTTGTAAAACTTTAAAAATTTTATTTAGTAATTTTTTTAATTTCTTTATTTTTCTTTTATTTATTTGCAGATTTTCTTTGCGTTGCTGTAAAAACCAGAGAAACTAAAAAGACGAACAAAAATGTCTGCCGTAGATTTATGGAAAAGGAATATTACCTTCAAGTTTTGTAATAATTAACAAAATAAGCAAAACATTCACTTATTTTAATAGGAAATTTCTTTGGAACATGTCTATTTTTGTTATTTGTATTGTTCCTCTAAAACGCCGTTCAGTTTTTATCTTAATTTGAACAATAAAATGTTGTATTCAGCAAGATAAGGAAAAGTGTGCAGTTAAAAACCTTTTACATTCGTTTTATTTCCATTAATTTTTACGCCTTAACTTATTCTCTGCTTTATAAACCTTAATAAATGATTATTTTAACAATTTTTATATGAAAATTAGCAAAGTATACTTTAGGGAGCTAATTTATTACAGAGTTGCACAGAAATCAAAAAATATTTTTCGATTTTCAAGAAAACATGCTCAGATCTCAAATCTGATAGCAAATTCGGATTCAGCATCGAAAAACCCTAGTAAGTGGCCTTTCCAGCCCATTTGGGCCAGTAGTTTCGGAGAAAAAAGCAAAACTAGAAAAACGGCCAGTTTATAAAAGTTTTATTTAGTTAGTACAGACACAAACCATGTTATAGTTTGTTACATTACACATTCACACACACACACACACACATACCTTTGATGTAAGTGTGTGCATGAATGTGTGTTTCATTTCATGTGAACAACAGTGTCACCTGCTGGTCGCGAGATGTACTAAGTTTGTGTGTATGTAATTACATTCAAATTGACAGATTTTCTTTTTTTGCTTTTATCTCCGAAACTACTGGCCCAAATGGGCCGGGAGGGTCACATACTAGGGTTTTTCGATGCTGAATCCGAATTTGCAATCAGATTTGAGATCCGAGCATGTTTTCTTGAAAATCGAAAAATATTTTTTGATTTCTGTGCAACTCTGAAGAAATGAGCGCCTGAAGTAGGCAATAGGAAAATATTATAATAAAAACAAACAATCAATGGCGCCACCTAGGCAATTAATTTGTTTTCATAATTTTAATATGAAAAACTAGTAAGCATACTTTAGGGAGCAAATTTATTACAGAGTTGCATAGAAGTCAAAAAATATTTTTCGATTTTCAAGAAAACGAGCTCGGATCTCAAATCTGATAGCAAATTCGGATTCAGCATCGAAAAACCCTAGTATGTGAACCTCCCGGCCCATTTGGGCCAGTATTTTCGGAGATAAGAGCAAAAAAAGAAAATCTGTCAATTTGAATGTAATTACATACACACAAACTTAGTACATCTCGCGACCAGCAGGTGGCGCTGTTGATCATATGAGATGTTACACACATTCATGCACACGTTTACATCAAAGGTATGTGTGAATGTATAAAGTAGCAAACACCTATATTATGGTTTGTGTCTGTACTTAACAATTGGAATTTTTATAAATTGGCCGTTTTTCTTTTTTTGCTTGATTTTCCAAAACTACTGGCCCAAATGGGCTGGGATGTACACATACTAGGGTTTTTCGATGCTGAATCCGAATATGCAATCAGATTTGAGATCCGAACACGTTTTCTTGAAAATCGAAAAATATTTTTTGATTTCTGTGCAACTCTGAGGAAATAAGCGCCCGGAGTAGGCAATAGAAAGAAGGAAACAATTAAGAACTAACTGTGTACGGCGCCACCTATGCATCGCTAGTAAACAAACCTTTCTTAACACAAAAGTGTTAAAAAATACAACTTATGAGCAAGTTTTTTGTTTGTTTTTAATTATCTCTTCAACTTTCTTACCAAATTGGTAGAGATGTCCACCAACTAATATAGATTTTCGATGTTAAATCCAAAAAGTCCTTAAAAATTGAAATGTGAACAAGTTTTTAAAAAATTTTAGATTAGACAGATACTTTTTGCTTAGAACTTTCTGTCGTGTTTGTACGCCGCAATCTCGAGAAGAATTTAAAAGTTATTAACAATGGTTCTAAAAGTTTTTTAAGGAGTATTAATCTTCTTAAAGCCTTTTAATGAAAAACATATTTTTTGAAAAGTTTAATTTAGGTTATTGTTTAAAAAGTTGTTTTCTTAAAAAGGCCTTTTAAAGATTTTCCATTAAAAAAAAACAAGAAGATTTTTTTAAAAACCTTTGAATTTTTTGTTAAAAAGTTTTAAAGGGGTTTTAATGCAAATCTTTAAACCTGCTTCTTAAAAAAAGCTTTAAAGGGTTTTTAATGCAAATCTTTTAACCTGCTTCTTAAAAAAAGCTTTTTCGTAAAAATGTTTCTTAAAGTTCCTGAATGAATAGGTTTCTAAAAGTTTGTTATTAAAAATCTTCAAAGAGTTTCTTTTCTTTTAAAGTTTTTTTTTTATAAAATTATTAATATTTGTTTAAAGAAACTTTTTCCTAAAAAAAGCTTTTACTTAAAAAAACGTTATTAAGTCTTTTTATAAAAAAAACTTTTTAGAAATCTTTTTTAAGCTTTCTTCATAAGAAATGTTTTTAATGTTTTTTCATTTAAAATCTTTTAAATTCTTTTTATAGAAAAACAATTTAAAGCTTTTTAATAAAAAAAAAAACAGTTTTAATGCTTTTTCATATAAAAATTGTTTAAACCTTTTTCATATAAAATATTTTTAATGTTTTTTTTTTTTTTTATAGAAAAACTGTTTAAAGCGGTTTCATAGAAAAGCATATTAAAACCTTTTACAAAGATAAGTTTATTAAAACTTTTTATGTAGAAAAGCTTTTTAAGCTTTTTACATAGAAATGATTTTTAAAGTTTTTCACATAGAAAAACTTTTTAATGTTTTTCATAGAAAAGTTTCTTAACGCTTTTTATATAAAAAAGCTTTTTAAAACTTTTTATATAAAAAAGCGTTTTTAAACTTTTTCATAAAAAAGCAATTTAAATGTTTGTTTTTGAAAAGCTTTTTTAAAATTTTTATGAAAAACTTTTTAAAGCTTTTTACAAAGAAAAACTTTTTATAGAAATGCTTTTCATAGAAATACTTTTTAATGTTTTTTTATAGAAATACTTTTTTTAAGTTTTTTTTTTTTATAGAAAAACATTTTAAAGCTTTTTACATAAACAACCTTTTTAAATTTTTTACATAAAAAACCTTTTTAAAACGTTTTCATAGAAAAGCGATTTTAAGTTTTTTTTTGAAAAGCTTTTTCGTTTTGAGAAAGCTAATAAATTTAAATTTTTTAACTTTACTTACCCTTTAAGCTTTCATTTAATACTTAGGTGTTTTTTTCATAAATTTACAATTTCCTGATATTTTTTTTTATTTTTTAAAAACAATTTATTAATGTTTTGTTTTTTTCTTCTTTTTTTCATTTTGTTGTTGTTTTTTTGTTTTATAATATCATTCTTTTACTTGTTTTTTGTTTTATAATTATTATTTATATAATTAATAATATAATTTTTTTTTGGTTTTCTTTTTTTATATTTAATGTATATGTAAATATTAAGGACAATATTATTTTTTTTAGCCGTTAATTTAAATTAAACATTTTTTTTTTGGTTTTTTTGTAATATTGTTTTTTAATTAAATAATTATTTAATAATATATATATTTAATAATAAATCAGCATTGTTTTAATATTTATATATATTTATATTATGTTTTTGTTTTTTCTTTAATTTATGAATTTATTAATAATATATTTTGAATAATATTTTGTTTTTTTAATATAAATTTTAAATATTTTTTTTTAGATTTTTTTAATATATTTTTCTTGTTTTATTAAATGTTTAACCTTAAACGTTTTTTATTTTAAATTAATTTACACAGCTTTTTAATAATAATATTTTTTATGTAATTTTTTTTCATTTTTGCTTTTAAAAAAATCTTTATTTTTTAATAAATATATAGCTCGCTGATTTTTTGTTTTTTTTTTTAATTTTTTGTCACCTAAATGAATAAATCCTAAATTTCCAATGGTGTTTTTATATTTATTTTATATACTTTTCTTTATAATCTAAAAGCTTGCTTAAAAGTTTTTTAATTAAAATATTTTTCTTTTTAAAAAAGTCTCGCTTTTTTCAGTTTAATGTATTTTTAGATTTTTTAAATTTTAAAATGTGTATATGTGTGTGTGTGTGTTTTCCTATAATTTTGTCTTTTTTAGCATTTCTTTAAAATTTTCTGGTACTTAAACGTTTTCCAAAGGATTTCTCATAATTTTTCTAAAAAAAAAATTTAACAAAAAATTTTAAATTTTTAAAAACACAGTGAGTGTAAGCTAAATAAAAACCCCACTATTATTTTGGATTTATTTAAAACCCCTCTAAAAAAAATTTAATTTTCCACTCACTAAGCCTCATCTTTACTATTTCCCTCTGCTTGTTATTCGAAAAAAAAAAGAAAATAAAAATGCATTTTATGATTTTAAAAGAGAGTTTCTACTGTACATTAGTTTTAAGTCTTAAATACTAAAGAATTATTTTTTAATAATTGTGGTTGTTATGTCATTCATTTCTTTTTTTTCGTTTTTGCTCTAAAATCTTAATGTGGCACGTAAATTTGGTTTAAATGTTAAAAGTATTGTGTTTTAAGGTTTTGTTTTTAAATATTTAAAAATAGATTTATTTAAATTTTTTCTTTCATTATTTGCTCTAAACTACGTGATGTTAAGAGAACAAATGAAAAATATATAATTCAAAGGCAGCAGATTGCAGAATTAGTGCAAGAAAATATATCAAATCAACACAAAATGTGATAAGATTAAATAAAAGCACAAAAAGCATAAAAAGCTTGAGCTTTTTAATAAAAAAAAAACAAATTTGAAAAACTACTTTGTTTTTCTTGTAAAATTATGAAAAGAATTTTTCGTAACAAAGCTTTTTTTTCTTAAAAATATTTTTAAAGCATTTTCTTCAAAAAGCTTTTTAAAGATTTTTTTCAATTTAAATGTTTTAAAAAGGCTTTCCAGAAAATTTTAATTTTTTAAGAAAGCTTTTATTTAAAATCTAAAAATATAAGCTTTTTCATGAAAAGCTTATTAAATCATCTTAAAGCTTTATAGTTCTTTATAGAAAAATCTTCTTAAAGTTTTTTAAAACCATCATTAGGCTATTTTTAGCCATTTTTTAAAAGCTTTTTGTGAAGCCTTTTTAAAGCTTTCTATAACAGTTTTTTAAAAAAAGCTTTTCACAAAAAATTGTGTGTATATAAACCTTCTAAAAGAGTTTCTGAGAGCCGTTTTTAGATTTTCATGAAAATGCTTTTAAACGTTTTTATGGAAAAAGTTTCATTCTCAAAGCTTTTTCAAAAGAAAATCTTCAAAAAAATGTTTATACAAAAAGGTTTTAAAAACATTTTGTTTAAAATAAATTTAACTCATTTTTGTACAAAAAGCTTTCATCTTCTTCTTACAAATGGATTTTAAAAGCTTGTTTATATTAAAAGTTTCTAAAAGATTTGTTTATATAAAATATTTTTAAAAGCTTTTTTTATATAAAAAGTTTTCAAAAGTTTTTATTTATATAAAATGTTCTCAAAAGCTTTTTCGTTGAAATGCTTTTAATAAAATTAAATAAACATTTTTAAAAGCTTTTTAAGAAGCAAGACTATTTAAGGATGTTTTCCTTAACAAAATCTCTAAGATCTTTGCTTTAAAAGAACATACAAAAGTTTTTTTTATTCTGACTAAGTTTATAAAAACGTTTTTTAACAAAAATGTTTGAAAAAGTTTTAAAATTCTAAAAGCTTTTTCATAAAAAGTTTCTAAAAGCTTTTTCAAAATAATTTTGTAGAAACTTTTCTTCAAAAGTTTTTAAAAACTTTTTCGTTTTTTTTTGTCAATTTATCCTTAAAAAACTTCAAAAAGTTTTTTATTAAAAAGTTGTTAAAAACTCTCCTTTGTATAGCTTTTTAACAAAAATGTTTTAAAAAGTTTTAAAATAGTTTAGCTTTTTTCATAAAAAGTTTCTAAAAGCTTTTTCACAGAAAGTTTCTAAAAGATTTTTAATAAAAAGTTTCTAATAACTTTTGAAAGCAAAGTTTCTAAACTCTTTTTCAAAATAATTTTGTTTTCAGAACAACTTTTCTTTAAAAAGTATTTAAGGCGTTTTTTTAATTTTTTCTTAAAATACTTCACATTAAAGCTTTTCAGTTAAAAATTTTAATATAAGCTTTTTAAAAAATAGATTTTTTAAAGAAATTAAAAATATATCAACTATAAAAAAGCTTTTATACATAATAAATAAATTAAAATTATTTTTCTTACATTTGTATGAAAAAAAGCTCCCCTAGTCTTATTTGTTGTGTAATACAAAAAAAAGTATTGCATATATTTTTGGTTGTTTTATTTTTTTGTAAAGTTTTGTTTTTTCTACTTTGTTTTTTTTTTTTGGCAAAATATTGTAATTTTCAAGCTCTTGTTTAAATTTTGTTTTTGTTAATATTTGTAAGACCTGTTTGTTGTTTTTGTTTGTTATTAATTTCATTGAGTAATACAAACGATTGTCAATTAATGTCACAACCTATTACAGGAGACTTTCTGGTAGTTGTTTGTTTTTTGGGAAAATATATATGTATATAAAAAAAGCTTTTTTTTATTTGAAATTAAAATTAAAAGCTTTTAAACGATATAAACAAATAAAACTAGAGGGTGTTTAAAGAAAGAAATAAAATAAACTATAAACTTAAAAGAAAGCTTTATTAAGCGAGACTGAAATATGTTAAAGCTTTTTGTTAAACAATATATTGTTTTGCAAGCTTTTGGTTTTTTACTTTTTTTTAATATAATTTACTTGATTTACACAATATCTACAACAGTTTTTTCTTTGTCAAATATTTATAAGTTAATAAAGTTTTTTTTTTGGTTTTTCTTCAAAGTTAACTATTTTTTTCAGTTGTTTTTTTTTTTAGTAAAATTTTACTTAAATTTAGTTTACTTTTAATTTTAAAGAGAGAAATTTTGTTTTTTTATCTATACAAAATGTTGCTGCTTTTTTGTTTGGTTTTAGTTATTTTAATTTTAAGCCTTTTTTTAGTTTGTATTTTTATTTAAATGCTTGTTAGTTTTTATAAATATATTGCGTTATTTTGTTTATATTTAAAGTTAATTATTTTTTATTTTGGGGGAAGGGGGTAGGTTTATTTTATTTTAATTAACAGCTTATTTGTTTGGATTTTGAGTTTTATTATTTAAAATGATTTTATTTTAATTGTTTTCCTTTTTTTACATTTACTGATTGTTTGATGTTATTTTAATGTTTTTTTTTTTGTATGATTTTATGCAAATTTTATATAATTTGTTTTTTATTTATAAATATTTTACAATTTTTGTTAAATATTTGAAAAAAGGGTTTTAATTTTTTTAAGGTTATAAATATATTTGTTTAAGCAGTTGTTTATGAAAAGCATTTTTTAAAACGTTTTTTTTTTAGTTTTTTGTAAATATACCCGCCTTTAAAAACAAGTTTATAGTTCTTTTTTTTAAATTTCTTAAAAAGCTTTTTTCTAAAATTGTTTTTAAAAATACTTTAGAAACAAGTTTAGTTTTTTTAGAAAATTTGTTAAAACGTTTTTCCTTAAAAAGAATTTTAAAGATTTTTTTAGAAAGCTTCTTAAAGCTTTTTTAAAATAAAGTTTCTTTAAGTTTTTTTAGGAGATTTGTGTGAAAAGTTTTTTCTAAAAAAATATTTGTATAGATTTTTGTTAAAAGCTTTTTCCTAAAAAATATTTTAAATGTTTTTTAGGAGCCTTGTTTAAAAGCTTTTTCCTAAAAAAGTCTTTTTAAAGCTGTTTAAGAAATTATATTAAAAGCTTCTTCCTAAAAAGTCTTTTTAAAATTGTTTTAGGAACTTTGTTAAAAACTTTTTCCTAATAAGTATTTTTAAAGTTTTTTTTAAAGCTTTTTCCTAAAAAAGTCTTTTTAAAGATTTTTCTGAAGAGAGCTTCTTAAGGTTACTTAAAAACATTTTGTTTAAAAGCTTTTTTTAGGAAATTTTTTTAAAAGCTTTTTTCTCAAAAAGTCTTTTTAAAGATTTTCCTTAACATAGCTTCTTAAGGTTTTTTAAAGACATTTTATTTAAAAGCCTTTCCCTAAAAAGTTTTCTTAAGGCTTTTTGAAGAGATTCGTGTTAAAGCCTTCTCTATAAAAGCCTTAAGAAAAATCTTTAAGAAAGTTTCTTAAAGAAAATTTTTTTTTAACTTTTAAAAGCATTTTAGTTAAAAAAATCTTGAAGCTTTTTTAAATCTATTTTGTAAAAAAAAACTCTTGAAGTTTCTTTTAAAAAGAGGTTCTTAGAGGTTTTAAATAAACTTTTTCTTAAAAAGTTTCTTAGAACTTTTTAAGCTTTTTCTTAAAAAGTTTCTAAGAACTTTTTAAACTTTTTCTTAAAAAGTTTCTTAGAACTTTTTAAACTTTTTCTTGAAAAGTTTTTTAAAACTTTCTTAGAACTTATTAAACCTTTTCTTAAAAAGTTTCTTAGAACTTAAAAAAGGTTCTTAAAAAGATTCTTAATGTTTATTCTAACAAAATTTATTAAAGCTTTTTCTTAAGAAACTCATTAAAGCTTTCCTTAATAAAGCTTTTTCAAGTGGTTTCTTCAAAAAATTTTATCAGTTTATTTCTTATAACAATTTTTTACTTTAAAAAAAAGCATTTTTAAACTTTCTGAAAAAACTTCTTAAAGTTTTTTCTTAAGAAGTTTTTCTTGAAAAAGCTTCTTCGAGTAGTCTACATTTTTTAACCGTTTTTTTTCTTAGCTTTTCTAAAGTCCTTTCTTAACAAATTTTTTAAAACTTGTTTTTAACGAATTTTCTTAGAAATGTGGAAAGTGTATAAGAAGAAAACTTTTCTTCTTATAAAAGCTTTTTTTTCAATTTTTTTTTAATTCTTCTTTCTGTTTCCTTTTTGACGGGTATTCAAAAATGTATTTCTTTAAAATTGTATTAAATTTATTTTGTTGTGTTTTGTTTTTCTAAACAATTTAATTTTTTTTTTCAATTATTTAGGAAGTTTTAAACATTTTCTTATATAAAATTTAAAAGTCACAACAAATTTTTAAGTTTTTTTTATTTTGTAAAAATCTTTTAATAATAGCCACCAAATTAAAAGCAAGATTTTGAAATTTAAATTTTTTATAATAATAATTTTTTTAATTTTTTTAGCAATATATATAATTTCGTTTTTTTATTATTTTTTAGAATTTTTTTATAAATTTAGCTATTTAATTTATATATTTTTTATATTTTTTTGCCATTATTTTTTTGTTTTATTCTCAAAAAAGAAAGGTACTAGTTGTTTTTTTATAAATTTATATTATATATTACATTTATATAAGTTTTTTTTACATATTATTCAACAAATTTTATTTTATATATTTTTTGGGGTTATTTTTTATTTTTATAATTTTTTTGTTAATAAGAGTATATTTTTTTATAATTATATTTAAAAAGTTTAACAAAGTTTTTGTTTTTTTAATATTATATTTTGCTTTTAGTTTACTGTTCCAAATGATTTTTAAACCAAAAATTAAGGTTTTTTTTTAATAATGAATTTTTTATTTTGTTAATAATTTTGTTAAAACATTTATTTCAATTTCTTGTTAAGATTTTATTTTTTCTATCACACTCATAACAACTCAACGACAGCTGGTTAAAAGAGAGAACTATTGAAGTAGTCTTTGGACAAGAGTATAGACCAGACTATAAACTAGACTATGGAAGAGTCTATGAACTAGTCTGTGGAACAGTTTACGAACTAGTATATCGACTAGTTTACGAACTAGTATAACGACTAGTCTATTAACTAGTCTATCGACTAGTCTATTAACTAGTTTATCGACTAGTCTATTAACTAGTCTATCGACTAGTCTATTGACCAGTCTTTCGACTAGTCTATTAAATAGTCTATCGACTAGTCTATCGACTAGTTTATCGACTAATCTATGAACTCGTCAATGGACTAGTTTATAAACTAGTCTATGGATCTGTCATACTACTAGTCAGTCAACTAGTCTATCGACTGATCTTTATACTAGTCTATCGACTAATCTATATATTAGTCTCTCGAATAGGCTATAAACTAGTCTGTAGTGAAATAGTCAAAAGATTAGTTAATAAACTGGTCGATAGACTAGTCTTTGTCCTACGCTATAGGCTAGTCTATGGTATAGTCTATGTACTGGTCTATGTAAGTCTATCGATTAGTATATGAACTAATTTCTTAACTAGTCAACACACTATTCTATGAATCAGTTTAAACTATAGACTAAATCACAAATTAGTCGATAGAATAGTTCATATACTAGTTCAAAGACTAAATCAAAGACTAGTTTATAAACTAGTCGATAGACAAATCAATTGATTAGTTCAGAAACTAGTCGATAGACTAGGCCATAGATAGCTCATAGACCTGTCCATAGACTAATCGATAGACTACATTAGAGAATCACCGATAAACCAGTTAGTTCACTAGAAGATAAACTAGTAAATAGAACCGTAAATAGACTAGTATATAGTCTATTCGATAGACTAGTATATTGACTATTCGATAGACTATATCATGGACTAGTTTATAAACTAGTCGATTAACTATTTCATAGACTAGTCCATAAATTGGTGCATATACTAGTCGATAGACTAGTTCATAGACTAGTTTAGTCTATGAACTAGACAAGTTCATAAACTTGTTCGTAGGTTAGACCTGATCAATAGACTAGTTCATATACTAGTCGATAGGCGAGTCCATTGACAACTCCATATACTAAAGAAATCAGTGGACTAGTCTCTAAACTAGTATATGAACAAGTCTATCGACTTGTCTACCGACTAGTTTTTCGACTTGTTTATAAAATAGTCTCTGAACTAGTCTATCGACTGGTCTATGGATTAGTATTTGGACTATTCTTTGAACTAGACTACCGATTAGTTTGTGATCTAGTCTATACTCTAAACTGATTCATAAACTAGTCAATATACTTCCATAGACTAGTTTATAGAGTTGTTTATAGACTATATCGTAGACTAGTTCATAGTCTAGTTCATGGACTAGTCTATAGACTAGTAAATAGACTAGTCGATAACGTAGTCAAAAGACTTATTAATAGTCAAGTCGATAGAATTGTTAGTAAACTAGTCCTTAGAAAACTTTATCGACTAGCCTATAGACTAGTCGCTACACAAGTACATAGAACAGACGCTAGACTAGTCCATAGATAAGAGACAAGCCGATAGACTAACGACTAAGCTATTGACTACTTTGTACTAGTCTAGTGACTACTATATACGCTAGTCGTCTGTCTTTTAGCAAGTTTTGTAACTATTTAGTAGCTTTTCAAAAATTATTTTTAAAAAAACTGATAACCAGCTGTTAAATCAACAAATTTTTTGAATTCTAATTGTTTTTTTTGTTAAATTTCGTTTTAATTTTCTATAAATTAAATTAAGATGAACCCTTTTTACAAAAGCAAATTGATAAAACTCTCTTTTGTTAGTATAACTACAACCAGGTTTTGTCTTTTTTTGTATTAAACTAATTTATGATTTTTTTTAAATTTATAAAAAATTCTGTTGTTTTTTTTTTTAGTTTTTGGAAAAGCAGCTAGAAAAAAATTTTACTTTGATTTTGTTGTTGTTTTTTTTAAGTTTATATTACAGTTATATTATATTAAAAGCTATTTGTTAAAGGAAAAAAATATAAAAATTAAAAAAAAAAATTGTTGAGCTTTTAAGTTTACAAGTAACTATACAGTGGTTTTAATTGATTAAAAGTAAGAGAGAGAGCGAGAGTAACAGATAGGGAGTTTAAGCTTAGAAGCTTTTTTTCAAGTGAAAAGAAAAAGAGTTCATTTTACAAGTTTTCTATATATTTTTTTCTTGTTTTCTTTAAATAGTAAAAGCGTTTTTTCTTTAATTTGTTAGTTAATAGTTAGTTTTGTTTTGGAAAAATCGCGCCCTGTCGGATTTAACTTTAACGTTTCTTTTTTTTAATTTTTGGTTTAAACTTTTTTTTGTCATGCCAATCAACCTTTTGTTTTTTAAGCTTTTTTTCATATATTTTTTTTTTACCTTTTTTTCGAAGTGAATTTTAGTTCTTTAGCTATTTTCCAGCCTATTTTTTTCTGTTTGTTTTTAAATGTAGTTTTTTTTACTGTATTTTTAAGTTTTTGTTTATAACTCGTTTACCAAGTGAAATATTTTTTTAATTTATTTTGTTTTTTAATTTTTGTTGTTGAAAAATTAAATAATTAATATTTTCATATATTTGTTGTTGGTGTAATTAAATTGTTTGTTGTTCTTTTTTTCTAGTGTGTTGAAAAAAGTGGTGCGCGGTGCATAATTGTACTAATACATATTTTTTTATATTAATTATTAATTTTGTTTAATTTATTTTATTTTAATTATTATTTTTGTTAAGGTGTTTTGTTTTTGTTGTGGTTGCTGTTGTTGTAGTTTTTTAGTAAATAAGCTAAACATTTATGTAATAATAATGTTATTCTCTATATATATTTTTTTTTGTTTTATACTTTTTTTAATTATTTTTTTTCATATATAGTTTTTCTTTTTTTATTAATTATATGTATATAATGTGGGTTTCTGTGTGTTTGTCTGTTTGTTTTTGTTTATGTATATAATTTTCTTTATTTTGTTACTACTTTTTTGTTAAATTTATTGGGTTTCTAATGCTTTTTTTTAATTTTCCTTTAAAAGTTTGTTACTAAATAGTTTTTCTACTAAATGTGTGTTATATCTTTCAATAATTTATTTTTTAAATTTACGACTGTGGTATTTTTGTTGTTGTTGTATTTAGGTGGGTTTTTTTAATTTAGTTTTTTTTTTAGTTTGTTTATTAGTGTCTTTTAACTGAAATTAAAACTGAAAATTTAACATATTTTTAAAACTACTTTAAAAAAGGCTTTTAGTTAAAGTTTTGGGAAAGGAAATGTTAAAAATCTTTTTATTTTTTCCTTTTTTCTATGTTTCTATTTTATTCTAGGAGTTTGGGGTTTTCTAAATCAAGTGTTTTTTTTTTTGAATTTAAAGTTTATTAAATATTGGCAGTGTTTTTTTTTTAATATTTTTTGATATTTTATAGATATAAAGTTGTTGTAAACAATTGCTTAGAAAAAAAGCTTTATTCAAATTTTCCCCTTTTAAACTATTCAGTTTTAGTTAGGGAAATTAGGTTTAAAGCTTAACTAAAAATTAAAAGCTTTTTAACATATATATTTAAAAAAAGACAGAAAATCGATTTCAGCTATTATTTACTTAGGTTTTATCTAAAAAGCTTTAAAGCTTAATGAAAATTAAAAGCTTTAGTTAGTTAAAAAATCAAATAATCTTTATATTTCACTTTTTCGTTTAATTTGGGAAAAAAGCTTTAAAGCTTAACTAAAAATTAAAAGCTTTCTAACATATACTTTTATAAATAAGAAAGAATTGTCTTCAGCTATTATTTACTAAAGCTTAACGCAAAAAACTTAGTTAAACTAAATCTTTTAGTTAAAAAACAATCAAGTTTTATATTTTACTAAAAACTTTAAGTTTTAAAAGTTTAAAACTTGTTAAACATAACAAGCTTAAAAAAGCTTAACTAAAATTAAAGGCTTTCTAAAAATATGTTGTTAAACTAAGGTGAAATTAAAGTAAATTAATATTTTAACTCATTACTAGTTATTTTTCTCAATATTTCATCTAAAAAGCTTTTATTTAAACTTGAAATAAAGCTTTAGTTAAGCGTTAATTGTAATAATCTCATAACAAGTTATTTTTCTCAATATTTTACCTTAAAAGCTTTAAAATTTGAAAGCAACTGAACACTTTACTTATCTTTGGAGAGAAAGCATTAAAGTTTCAAAGTTTAGTAGTTGTTAGGGAAACAACTTAATTGCTTTTTTGTTGCTTAAAACCTGATCATAACATTCCTAATATTTAACACGGACAAAACATTAATTGAAAGCTATATAAGCTCTAAAGCTTAAGTATTCTTGCTTAAAATAATTGAATTATATAACTTCATACAATTTTCCAAAAAAAGCTTTAAAGCTTAAATAAACCTTTACAAAACTAACCACTGAGAGCTTTCAAGGATAAAAACTTATTAATTTTTTACTTTAAATATCTCTATTAATCAAATATGTCCAACAAATACATCTATATAAAACTTAGAGCTTTTCATGGTTATATTAAAGCTATAACAAAGAACATTTTAAAGGAAAATATTAGCACAACACAATAAAAGGAAATAGTATAAGTTACAGCAAAAACTTTAAAGGATTATTTCTATTGGGAGCTTTACCTTTTTTGAAAAATTTTACCTTTTTGAAATTTGAGAAATTTGATTCAAAGGGACAAAAGCTTTTCGATGTAGTTCTACAGCCTTCAGAAAGTCTCATGTTAATATTAAAGACGAAAGGCCTTTGAGTGTTTGTATGAGAACACTCAAAAGTTTTGAACTTTAAGAAAACTTTTCAAATTTAGCTTTTTCGAAATTTTTAGGGTTTTTGTGAAAATTTTCTAAGCAACTAAAATTAATTAAAATCTAATTTACTAATTTCATAAAAACAAAGCATAATAAATACTAAATGGTCTAGGGAATGGACTAGACTATAGACTATAATCTAGACAATGATTTAGACTACAGACTACGCTATAGTCCAGGCTATAGACTAAAGTTTTACATAGACTTTATACAAGACAATAGTCCAGTCTTGTAGTTTAACAATAGTCCACACTTAAGACTATATTCTAGACTTAAGACATAGTCGTGGCTATATCAGGGTTTGGACTATGGATTATAGTCTAAATTTTAGAATACAATTTAATCCAGATATTTGAGTAGATTGCAGTCCACACTTTAGTCTAGAGTTTAGGCATTAGTACCGACTCCATTAGAATTTTTAAACTAGACATTCGTCCAGTATTTATACAGAGTTTTAGACTAGACTATAGCTTAGATTACACTGTAGACCAGGCAATGGAATATATACTATACTATAGACTATAATATAGGCCAGATTATGGACTACACTATAGTCTAGACTATGGACTAAACTATTGCCCGAACTATAATTTAGACAAACTATAGAATAGACCAATAGCCTGAGTTTTAGAATAAAATTCAATCCAGACATTGGACTTTACTACAGTATATAGTGTAGAGTTTAGGCATTAGTCCCGACTGAAATCCAAATTTTAAACTAGACTTTTGTCCAGTCTTTATAAAGGACTATAGCATATACATTAGGCTAGAGTCCTTACTATGAAGAATCATTCAAGCTAGAAGCAATACTATAGTCCAGAATATGGAGCAAACTATAGTCCAGTCCAAGTTGTTTTTATACTTTCTAGACCATTTAAGAAATATATATTTATATACCTATTTCTATATAGGAGACGATAAAAGCGACGATAAAACACTTTAAGCCAGTTTTTGGAAATACGGGACGGGGTCGGGTTCGGTTACATTAGCGGGTTTTCTGATTCTATTAATAAGCATAGCACAATTGACCGTTTTTTATACAATAAGCGTAGAAGCGTGTGAGATACATATTTTTGGGCGATTTCATTTTTGTTCCTTTTAGGCTGCAACGCTTATTATTTTAGCACACATTAATTTTTTTAAGATTTTTTTTGTTATAATTTTAAAATGGAAAAAAAAACATACAATACATACATACAATTTATCTTGATGTTGTTGTTGTTGTTGCAGTTGTACAATTTACAAATTTTCTTTTGGTTTCTAGATGTTGTTTGTTTGTTTGTAAGTTGTTATTGTTGTTTCAATTATTGGTAAACGGAATCATAATTCTTTTTGTTGTTGGTGTAGAGATGATGTGTGGGCGTGTTGTATTCACTGGATGAGAGGGGTGAAGTTAAAGTTTCTAAAGTTGATTCCTGGTGTTGGTGTTGATGTGGATGCGAATGCTGATGTTGTTGGTGGTGGTGTTGTTGTTGTTGATGGTGTGTTGAGTTTTGTTGTAGTTGTTGGTGGTGTTGTTTTTGTTGTTGTAGTTGTTGTTGAGTGTTCGCTGGTGTAAATATACCTGAGGATTTTGTTGTTTGTTTGTTGGTATTTGTTGCTGTTGTTGTCGTATGCGTTGTTAGTGTGTTTGTAGTAGTGTTTATCTTTGCATTAATAATGTTGTTGTGACTGCTGTAGTTAATGTTGTTTTGATGGCTGTGATGTTGGTGTTGTTGTTGTTGTAATGAGTGTGGATGTTGTAGTTGTTGTGTTAGTGTTGGCAGTGGCGGTGGATTTTTAGCTTTTGTTAGTGGTATTGGTGTTGGCATTGGTTTTGGCGTTGTCGTTAAATCGATACCCCATTCATAAAGGAACTCCAGTTTCTGTTGTTCCAATGGGTCATCTGTAGCCGGCAGGGCAAGCAAATGTTAGGCTTCTAAGAATATTAAAGCAGTTGGTTTAGGTTCCAAATTCGATTTTTTCGCTTCAACAACTAAAAAGGTTATATCAGCCTTTTCTCGATTTGCAAAACATTCAGCTATAAGACGGGCAACCTCCTGCAAAAAAATTTATTTAAAAAATAATAATATTTAAAACCCACAAAATTAATAATAAAAAACTCTTCATACCTGATGATGTAGACCCTCAACTTTATTGCCGTCTACTTCTAATATCAGTTGACCCACCTCTAAGCCTCCCGCTTCAAATGCTGCACCATTTTCCTGTTTAGAAAAAATATATGTATCTCATTTTTAATTTGTTCCCAAAAAAGTTTTGCACAAAAATCCCGTTCTACTTACATGTATATTTATTATTCTAGGAAGCGGATGTTTTGTATTAGCACCACCTTCGATAGCAATACCTAATATTGGTTTTGTTTTCTTAACTGTTACATGTAAGTTGCCTCTATGATCAGGTACGACGTTTGGATTGTGTTCATGAGTTGTTTGTTCAGTCGTTGAACCATTTTGTTGTTGCTGTTCAGCCGATAATCTTTGCATAGACTGAAATTTTGTTTTTGTTATATTTATGATATGAATTTTTGTTTAATTTTTTTTCGGGAATTTTTGTGTTTTTTTATAAAAATTATACAGATTTTGTCTTTTGAAATTTGATTTGGAATTTAAAATTGCAAATTTTATTTTGATTTTTTTTTGAATTTTTGTTTCAAAATTTGTACCAAAAGTTTTTACTAATAACTGTAGCTTCAAAATACAATGAAAAATTAAGTACTAACCATTTTGCAGAAAAATTATTAGTACTAAAAAGTTTATTTATTAGTACTAAATAATTTAAACGCAACATATTTTTTTTACAAAAATAATTTGTAAATTTTAATAAAATTGTACTAAAAAATTTAGTTCCTCACTGCAGCACAAAGTTTACGGATGAATTTAGTACTAAATAAATGTGTGCCAAATAACGATAGTAATAAAATGTTTTATGCTAAAAATCAGTACTAAACCTCTTTTTTTACCACAAAAATTTTAGTACAAATGTATTTTTAAAAATTTTAGTACTAAAATACAGTTATATTTGAGTATTATATTTCGTACTAAAATATTTCGATATTAAAAAACTTAGGGTTTATAAATTAGTAAAAAGTTTAGTTCTAAAATATTGTATTAAATTTATTGAATAATCTTACAAAAAATTAGTACCCAAAAGAAAAGTACTAAAAAGTTTTACTCTAGATTAGAGCCAAAAAATTAGTACTAAGAAAAAATTTAGTTCCCAATTACAGCCCTGAGTAAACGAAAGTATTTAGAACTAAAAAATTAATACCAAATAACGATTGTACTAAAAAATTGTATGCTTAAACTATAGTACTAAACATTTTAGTTTCAAATACTGTACTAAAATAATTGAAAATTTAATGTACCAGAAACTTAGTAGCAAAAACGATTGTACTACAAATGGTATTCTTATAAATTAGTACTAAATTTTTGTAAAAAACAATTAAGTTTCAAAATACTGCACTAAATTTATTGAAAAATTTTAGTACTAAAAACTTAGTACCAAATAACGATTGTACTTAAATTGCTTATAAATTAGTACTAAATTTTAGTACAAAACATTTAGTTTCATAATACTGCACTAATTTTATTGAAATTTCAGTTTAAAAAAAATGTACTAAATTTATTTAAAAACTATAATAATAATAAAAACTTAGTACCAAATAACGATTGTACTAAAGAAAGTTTTACTATATAAGTGCTTATAAATTAGTACTAAATTTTAGTGCAAAACATTTTGCTTACTGTACTAAATTTATTGAAAATTTATAATACTAAAAACTAAGTACTAAAAATGATTGTTTTAAAAATTGTTATACTTATATAAGTACTTATAAATTAGTACTAAAACTGTACTGAACTTAAGAAAAAAAATAGTACTAAAATATTAGCTTTCAATAAAGATTGTTTTCAAATTGTTTATTCTAAAGAATTTGTACAAAAAATTTTTAGTACAATAAAACTTATGTTGTAAAAAAATTATAAAAAATTAAGTACTAAAAAAGTTTAGTTCTAGAAAGTTTTAATACTAAAAACATTCTAAAACTTAAATTTTATTATGTACTAAAATATTAAGTGGTCAAAAATGTTGTGTTGAAATATTTAGTACCAAAATACATTTTAGTACATTTTGGTAATGAATTTTTGTTTTTTTTTTTAATTTTAATTTTTAATTTGTACTAAAAACTGTTAAGATAATAAAACTTCTAAATATTTTCGTACTTTTTCATTAAAAAAATATTTGAAAATAAAATTAAGCATGCTTGAGCATGTCTTTAAAATCCAAATCAATTTTCATAAATTTTAAACAAAATCTGTATAATTTTGTTCTTTTTAAATGTACATAATGTTTTTGTTAAAAATTTTTTTATTATTATTTAAAAAGGTGTATTATATATTTGATTTGTTTGAAAAAAAAGGAGTACCAGTAAATTTTTCAAAAACAATTATAAAAAAGTATATTTTTGAGGTGTTTGTGTTGAATTTTTTAAATAATTTTCAAATATTAATTAATTAATAAAGAAAACAGGGGGGAAGTACTGTAAAGTAATGTAAATAAGTTAAATAAATAATTATAAACAATAGTATATCTAGCAGGCAATTTGTTAAAGTATTTATTTAAAAATAAGAAAATAACAAACAAAATTATAATTATTAATTAATTAAGTTTATTCAAGTAGTTGGGAATAAATAAATTAAGTGGGTGTTGGTTTTCCATTTTCAATAAATGAATTTTTATATATTTTTTTAAATTCAACAAAATAATACTTTTACAAACAAGCCAATTACTATTATAATAAAAACCAAAACTAAAAATCACTATTGAATTTATTAAAAATATTTTTTAATTTTAAAAGTTAAAATTTATTGTTATTAAAGGGAAAAATGCTAAAAGTTGATGAAAATATGTCATGTTCTTGAATGAGTTTGTGGTAAATTGAAGTGATTTTTTTGTTGAATGTAAAACTGTTTGATTTTTTTTCCTTAATTTCTTGTTAAATAGTTTCAAAGTTTTATTAATTTCATTTGTTGCTTGTTTGTTCTGTTTAGTTGTTGGTTGTTTGCCCTTAATTCTTAATAGAATTTTTACTTACCTGATGTCTACGCACACCTTTATCGCCCAGTAATGTACCGCCTTCCTCCTTCATATCGAAACTTCTTGAGAGTTTTGTGGCCAACTCCTAATTTTATATTTATATATATTTTGTTTTGTTCAGTTTTTTTTACAATATATATAATTTTTTTATTTTGATTTGTTAAATTTACATTTAAGTGTGTGTAGAGAGAGAGAGAGAGAGAGACAGAGCCCATTTTAGAGTTATTTTTAGGGCGCGGTTTTTTAAATTGAAAAAAATTTTAAAATTGTAAAAAATTAGAGTTGTATTTATGAAAAACAAATTGCTGTTAAAGTGTGTTAGAGTTTAGACATTAATAATTTAAGCTTATATTTTATTAAATTTTTTGTGTTTTAAAAAAATTTGCTTAATTTATGTTTTTATTTAATTTTTGTTATTTCCTAAACACATAGAATTGAGAACAATTAACATTTCAAAGTGCTTTCAACACAGTACGAAAATTGAGGTTTTAATTGTAGAGAGGTTTTGTGGACTGAGAGGGGGTTAGGAAGAAAAACTGAAATTTATATTGCAGAGAAGAACTTTTTACCGTAATATGATCCCTAAACCCAGGAGTTCTTATATTGAACTAGAATCGAACTAAAACTGAACTAGAACTGGCCTAGAATAGAACTAGAACTGAACTAGATCTGAACTAGATCTGAACTAGAACTGAACTAGAACTGAACTAGAACTGAACTAGAACTGAACTATAACTGAACTATAACTGAACTAGAACTGAACTAGAACTGAACTAGAACTGAACTAGAACTGAACTAGAACTGAACTAGAACTGAACTAGAACTGAACTAGAACTGAACTAGAACTGAACTAGAACTGAACTAGAACTGAACTAGAACTGAACTAGAACTGAACTAGAACTGAACTAGAACTGAACTAGAACTGAACTAGAACTGAACTAGAACTGAACTAGAAACTGAACTAGAACTGAACTAGAACTGAACTAGAACTGAACTAGAACTGAACTAGAACTGAACTAGAACTGAACTAGAACTGAACTAGAACTGAACTAGAACTGAACTAGAACTGAACTAGAACTGAACTAGAACTGAACTAGAACTGAACTAGAACTGAACTAGAACTGAACTAGAACTAGAACTAGAACTGAACTAGAACTGAACTAGAACTGAACTAGAACTGAACTAGAACTAAACTAGAACTGAACTAGAACTGAACTAGAACTAGAACTGAACTAGAACTGAACTAGAACTGAACTAGAACTGAACTAGAACTGAACTAGAACTGAACTAGAACTGAACTAGAACTGAACTAGAACTGAACTAGAACTGAACTAGAACTGAACTAGAACTGAACTAGAACTGAACTAGAACTGAACTAGAACTGAACTAGAACTGAACTAGAACTGAACTAGACTGAACTAGACTGAACTAGAACTGAACTAGAACTGAACTAGAACTGAACTAGAACTGAACTAGAACTGAACTAGAACTGAACTAGAACTGAACTAGAACTGAACTAGAACTGAACTAGAACTGAACTAGAACTGAACTAGAACTGAACTAGAACTAAACTAGAACTGAACTAGAACTGAACTAGAACTGAACTAGAACTGAACTAGAACTGAACAAGAACTGAACTTATTACACAAAAATACAATTTAGTACTAAAAGTAAAAAAAAACTAAAATTTTATTTTTAAGACAGCAAAAACGTAGAATTTAGTACTAAATAGTGCAAAATAGAAGTTTAGTACTAAAAGTACTATATTGGTATCAAAGATTGCCTAAAACTTGAACAACTTTCACAATTAAAGTTAAAAATATTAGTACTAATTATGAAAGAAAACAATTTTAGTACTAAAAATATTATTCTATCTATTAATGTAACAAAATAATTTAAAATTTCAAAGGCTTTTAGTAAAAAAAAAAACTTAAGAGGACTTTGTGTTTACTTTAATAACATTTTAAGTACTTTTTGTGGGAGTACCTACTTGAATTTAAATTTTTTTCAAATCAGTTCATAATTGAATTTATTTTTAAAAAGGTGATCGCACAGAGGCTACATACATAAATACGCTGTAAAAAGTTCTTCTGATAAAGAAATTGTTTGTTCTTGTCAATTAAATTTGTGTTTTTCCACTTGAAATGATAACGATCGTTAACATTTTTAAAATGTTCACATTTTGTTTTATTTATAACTTTATTACTTTTTGATTTTAACGAATTTGTTAAATTTGTACGTTTCTGTGTAGAGGAGTGTTTTTGTGTAAATTGTGTTAATATTTCTTTGAATGATTCAATATTGTTTAATTTTTTATTAATTTTATTTTGAAAAATGATATAAATGCGGCGTATTATTATGACTGAGAATTGAGTTATTTAGAAAGTATAAATATGTAGAAAATAAAGAAAAAAATCTAAATTGCAATTACAGGTAAATATTTTAACTGATGCACAATTGTTTATGCGCTTTTTTCAAAGACTAGTGAAAATGGACACACTACAAAATAGTTTAGTAGACTACAATTTATATTGAAGTAAAATAGGATAGTTTGTTTTTGTTTCAGAAAAGCTCTACGATTACAAGTTTATTTAAACAAAATTACATACTAAAGTAAAAAATCAAGCTCAACTAAGAACACACTAAAACTACGGGTGGGTGTTTTGAGACTAAAGTAGGAGGAGAGGGTGTGGTGTGAGTAGGTGTGTGATTTTATTATATAAAAGATAAAAATAATAAAAAGAAACATAAAAAATTACGAAAGGGAATTGATATCTGAGACTTTCTTTGTTATCAATTTTATTAATCAACTAAAAATTTGTAGCAGAATTAAACAAAACCTGGACTAGAACAGAACTAGAAGAAAATTAGAACTAGAAAAGAACTAGAACACAACTAGAACAGAAATAGAACAGCACTAGAATAGAACTAGAACAGAACTAGAACAAAACTAGAACAGAACTAGAACAAAACTACAACAGAACTAGAACAGACCTATAACAGAACTAGAATAGAACTAGAACAGAACTAGAACAGAACTATAACAGAACTAGAACTGAACTAGAACTGAACTAGAACTGAACTAGAACTGAACTAGAACTGAACTAGAACTGAACTAGAACTGAACTAGAACTGAACTAGAACTGAACTAGAACTGAACTAGAACTGAACTAGAACTGAACTAGAACAAAACTAGAACAGAACTAGAACAAAACTACAACAGAACTAGAACAGACCTATAACAGAACTAGAATAGAACTAGAACAGAACTAGAACAGAACTATAACAGAACTAGAACTGAACTAGAACTGAACTAGAACTGAACTAGAACTGAACTAGAACTGAACTAGAACTGAACTAGAACTGAACTAGAACTGAACTAGAACTGAACTAGAACTGAACTAGAACTGAACTAGAACTGAACTAGAACTGAACTAGAACTGAACTAGAACTGAACTAGAACTGAACTAGAACTGAACTAGAACTGAACTAGAACTGAACTAGAACTGAACTAGAACAAAACTAGAACTGAACTAGAACTGAACTAGAACTGAACTAGAACTGAACTAGAACTGAAGTAGAACTGAACTAGAACTGAACTAGAACTGAACTAGAACTGAACTAGAACTGAACTAGAACTGAACTAGAACTGAACTAGAACTGAACTAGAACTGAACTAGAACTGAACTAGAACTGAACTAGAACTGAACTAGAACTGAACTAGAACTGAACTAGAACTGAACTAGAACTGAACTAGAACTGAACTAGAACTGAACTAGAACTGAACTAGAACTGAACTAGAACTGAACTAGAACTGAACTAGAACTGAACTAAACTGAACTAGAACTGAACTAGAACTGAACTAGAACTGAACTAGAACTGAACTAGAACTGAACTAGAACTGAACTAGAACTGAACTAGAACTGAACTAGAACTGAACTAGAACTGAACTAGAACTGAACTAGAACTGAACTAGAACTGAACTAGAACTGAACTAGAACTGAACTAGAACTGAACTAGAACTGAACTAGAACTGAACTAGAACTGAACTAGAACTGAACTAGAACTGAACTAGAACTGAACTAGAACTGAACTAGAACTGAACTAGAACTGAACTAGAACTGAACTAGAACTGAACTAGAACTGAACTAGAACTGAACTAGAACTGAACTAGAACTGAACTAGAACTGAACTAGAACTGAACTAGAACTGAACTAGAACTGAACTAGAACTGAACTAGAACTGAACTACAACTGAACTACAACTGAACTAGAACCGAACTAGAACTGAACTAGAACTGAACTAGAACTGAACTAGAACTGAACTAGAACTGAACTAGAACTGAACTAGAACTGAACTAGAACTGAACTAGAACTGAACTAGAACTGAACTAGAACTGAACTAGAACTGAACTAGAACTGAACTAGAACTGAACTAGAACTGAACTAGAACTGAACTAGAACTGAACTAGAAGTGAACTTGAACTGAACTAGAACTGAACTAGAACTGAACTAGAACTGAACTAGAACTGAACTAGAACTTAACTTGAACTGAACTAGAACTGAACTAGAACTGAACTAGAACTGAACTAGAACTGAACTAGAACTAAACTAGAACTGAACTAGAACTGAACTAGAACTGAACTAGAACTGAACTAGAACTGAACTAGAACTGAACTAGAACTGAACTAGAACTGAACTAGAACTGAACTAGAACAGAACTAGAGCTGAACTAGAACTGAACTAGAACTGAACTAGAACTGAACTAGAACTGAACTAGAACTGAACTAGAACTGAACTAGAACTGAACTAGAACTGAACTAGAACTGAACTAGAACTGAACTAGAACTGAACTAGAACTGAACTAGAACTGAACTAGAACTGAACTAGAACTGAACTAGAACTGAACTAGAACTGAACTAGAACTGAACTAGAACTGAACTAGAACTGAACTAGAACTGAACTAGAACTGAACTAGAACTGAACTAGAACTGAACTAGAACTGAACTAGAACTGAACTAGAACTGAACTAGAACTGAACTAGAACTGAACTAGAACTGAACTAGAACTGAACTAGAACTGAACTAGAACTGAACTAGAACTGAACTAGAACTGAACTAGAACTGAACTAGAACTGAACTAGAACTGAACTAGAACTGAACTAGAACTGAACTAGAACTGAACTAGAACTGAACTAGAACTGAACTAGAACTGAACTAGAACTGAACTAGAACTGAACTAGAACTGAACTAGAACTGAACTAAACTGAACTAGAACTGAACTAGAACTGAACTAGAACTGAACTAGAACTGAACTAGAACTGAACTAGAACTGAACCAGAACTGAACTAGAACTGAACTAGAACTGAACTAGAACTGAACTAGAACTGAACTAGAACTGAACTAGAACTGAACTAGAACTGAACTAGAACTGAACTAGAACTGAACTAGAACTGAACTAGAACTGAACTAGAACTGAACTAGAACTGAACTAGAACTGAACTAGAACTGAACCAGAACTGAACTAGAACTGAACTAGAACTGAACTAGAACTGAACTAGAACTGAACTAGAACTGAACTAGAACTGAACTAGAACTGAACTAGAACTGAACTAGAACTGAACTAGAACTGAACTAGAACTGAACTAGAACTGAACTAGAACTGAACTAGAACTGAACTAGAACTGAACTAGATCTGAACTAGAACTGAACTAGAACTGAACTAGAACTGAACTAGAACTGAACTAGAACTGAACTAGAACTGAACTAGAACTGAACTAGAACTGAACTAGAACTGAACTAGAACTGAACTAGAACTGAACTAGAACTGAACTAGAACTGAACTAGAACTGAACTAGAACTGAACTAGAACTGAACTAGAACTGAACTAGAACTGAACTAGAACTGAACTAGAACTGAACTAGAACTGAACTAGAACTGAACTAGAACTGAACTAGAACTGAACTAGAACTGAACTAGAACTGAACTAGAACTGAACTAGAACTGAACTAGAACTGAACTAGAACTGAACTAGAACTGAACTAGAACTGAACTAGAACTGAACTAGAACTGAACTAGGACTGTACTAGAACTGAACTAGAACTAGAACTGTTTTCAAAATTTTCAAAATCTCAGAACTGTTTGGAAGGAAAAACAAACCAAAAGTAAATAAAATATTAAAATTATTATAATTGAAATTATGACAAAAAATTGTTATTAATGAAGTGCATGATTGTAACTAAATGTTAAATTATCTAAGGGAAAACTAAACTAATTTAAATATAAATGAAGTTGAAATTGAAATAACTTAAATACAGGGTGACTCATGCGTTATGGTGCAATTATATTTTTCAAGCTTTTCATTTTGAAAGTTTGTTTTTTTGGTTATTTGTGGTAAATACTGTTTTTTTTTAGCATAATATTTTAGACAATACTTACACATTGATAAAATTTTATTAAGTTTTTTTTTTAACTTTACAAAAAACTAAAGTTTGAAAAAATAATTTCTTTGAGTTTTTTTGGGAAACACTATTTGCAAAATACTAATAAAAACGTTTTCAAATACAAGTGCAACATAGAGTTTTGTTTTAAAACAACTACAAAAAAGTTAATATAAAAAAGGGAATTCAAAAATAAAAACACCTATTTTATAAACTAGTGTTAAAAAGGGCTTAAAATAAAAGCAAGCTAACTAACAACAATTGGAACTGAATAAAAGAAAAATAAAGTACCAAACAGGTTAAACAAATTACGCTTAAAATTTTAACAGAAACCTAATATAGCAAATTAAAAACAAAAATCATAAATGAACGTAGGCAAAACCATTTTTTTTTTTTTTTTTTTTGAAAAAAGTTAGATTTTTTTTGGTAAAAAAATGTTAGTAAAAATGTGCTTTTTAAAAGAAATATTTGAATTTATTTTTTATAATCTGACTGTTTTAGTTTGGTTCTGAATTGTAAGGGGGTATTTTGAGAGTAATAGTTTTTTGTTTTTGTTTGTTTTTTGAAATTAATTAAAGAATTTGTTGTTGTTGTAGGATTTTAATGAAAAATACAATTGCACTTACAAGAGGTCGTCCCCAATACCATGATTTGACACGTTGTGTTAAACCACCCAAATGTGAACGTAGTCCATCTAGGTAGCCTCCCTGAAATGTACAATGAACGAGAGAAAAAAAAACCACAAGAAAAAAATAGAAAAAAAGGAAAAAATCAGGGGATAAAAGAAAGAAAACAAAAATTGGAATAGAAAGGGTATTTTTGAACGTAGAACGTTTAGAGGTTTTTAGTTTAAAAGGATGTTTTTTAAATAAATTTTGGCGATTTTGTTTTTTTTGTAATAAGGAAACACACATATTCAATAAATATTTACAAATAATCACAAAATAAAAAACATAAAAGCAAGAAAAAAAGTAAATTTTTATACAAATTTTTTTTAAATTTTCAAATAAAACTCATTAAAATTTATAATGAAAAATATGACATGTATAAAAAAGAAACAAAAAAACATATAAAAATATAACTAAGTTTTAAAACATTTAATTACTATTTAAACAGGGAAATATATAAAAGAAACTAAAAATAAATTAATTAATTACTAAATACTGGAAAATAATGTTTATAAAAACAAATAAATAATTGTCTAAAAAAGAATTACTATTTTAGAATAACTGAAAACTCTTCTGCTAAATGATAAAAGAAAACTATTTCAAAAATTTTAACTAAAACCTAACCTAAAAATCTAAAAACAAATAACATGATTATAAACTTTGTTTATTTCAAAATAGTGTTACCTACACTAAAGCTTTTAAACAAAATCTAACAAAAATTTACATTATATTCAAAACTATTCTGTAACTAACTAATATTGTTAAAGGATTGTTTAAGTGTGTGTGTGTTTTAAGTGTGTTTCTTAATAAATCTTGTTGGTTGTTTCAAAATTTGTCTTTTATCTGTATAAAAAAATGATTTTTTAATCCTGTTTTTGTCTACACAACAACCTGTCCGAAATGGGTATATTGTTTGAAAGCTTAAAAGCTTTAAATTATTTCAGTGTATGCGATGATTATGATGTTTATGATGTTTTAAAACTTACCTGTTCCTATTAAGAGCAAATTAGTTTATGTGGTTGTATAAAGAGTGAGAGAGAGCAACATGAAAAGAGAAAGAAAAGAGGGATTATTTTTATTAAAACAAATTTATTTAAAATTTTGTTATAATTCTGGAAAAATTATCGATCACAATTATAAAATAACTAGACTATATATTGAACACGAATGATCTTAAGTATTGTATATACTAAAGTCAAGACAAGTCTATAGTATGTTCTGCATCCTAGTCTATAGTCTAGTTTATAGTCTAGTCTATAGTGTAGTCTATAGTGTAGTCTATAGTCTAGTCTATAGTCTAGTCTATAGTCTAGTCTATAGTCTAGTCTATAGTCTAGTCTATAGTCTAGACTATAGTCTAGTCTATAGTCTAGACTATAGTCTAGTCTTAAGTCTCGTCTATAGTCTAGTCTATAGTCTAGTATATATTCTTATCCACATATTCTGGGCTATAATCTAGTCTATGGTCTCGTATATAGTCTAGTCTATGGCCTAGTCTATAGTCTAGTATATCGACTAGTCTAAAGTCTAGTCTGTAGTCTAGTCTATAGTCTAGTCTAGTCTATAGTCTAGTCTAGTCTATAGTCTAGTCTATAGTCTAGTCTATATTCTAGTCTATAGTCTAGTCTATAGTCTAGTCTATAGTCTAGTCTATAGTCTAGTCTATAGTCTAGTCTATAGTCTAGTCTATAGTCTAGTCTATATTCTAGTCTATAGTCTAGTCAATTGTCTAGTCTATAGTCTTGTCTATAGTCTAGTCTATGGTCTAGTCTATAGTCTAGTCTATGGTCTAGTCTATAGACTAGTCTATTGTCTAGTTTGAAGTCTAGTAGATAGTCTAGTCTTTAGTTAAGTCTGAATTCTAGATGATAGTCTAGTCTATAGGTAGTATATAGTCCAGTCTATATGTTAAATGTTAGGTCTAGCCTACAAGCTCTGCTGGAATACAAATTAACATTGAAATGTTATTTTTAAGAAGTCACTTGTCTACTTCTTTTTTTTTGGCTATAAAACCTAAAAAAGTAGTAAAGAAAATAAAAAAATGTAATAAATAAAAATATAGTATGTAAATAGTTTAAGCAACTACGTAGGTAGCATTATACAAAAATCTAATTGTCAATAGTAGCAACATCAACATAAATATACAGGAAATATTATCTAGCATCATTAATAACAATTTTGTTCCAGAAACGAAGAGAACAAACTATTTTTCCAATTCTTAAAATATTTTAAAATCTTAAGGCTTGTTATTCAAGAGATTTTTTGTCATTAATAACTAAACCAATTATTTTTATTTGTTTTACCACACATGTCTACGCTTTTGAACATCCTGTTTAAGTATTCTACCACGTTTAATGATCTTTTTTTTTATTTCCAAACTGTTAACTGCTTTTTCTAATGAATCGTAAAACTAATGAAAAATTATACGCACAATTGTAAAATAAACTAAACTAAACATTTTCACGCTTGATTATGAAAATATGGGAAAAATATTTAAGCAAAAAGTCAAGAATCATATAATTATATCTAGAAACTAGCAACAAGATTAAGAATTTGTAAAGAAAAAAAATACAATTTTAAATAAATTAATGAGGTGTATTAAAAAAACTATAAGCTTCATTACTTGGTAAATACAACTATTTTTAAAACAGGGGGAATTATACAGTGAGTGGCTGGGAAACAATAAAGTGTTATGTTTTTTGGTCTTAGTCTACATCATTGTCTATAGTGTAGTCTATAGTCTAGTCTATAGTGTATATAGTCTAGTCTTTAGTGTCTTTAGTCTAGTCTTTAGTCTAGTCTATAGTCTAGTCTATAGTCTAGTCTATAGTCTAGTCTATAGTCTAGTCTATAGTCTAGTCTATAGTCTAGTCTAAAGTCTAGTCTATAGTATAGTCTATAGTCTAGTCTATAGTCCAGTCTATAGTCTAGTCTATAGTCCAGTCTATAGTCTAGTCTATAGTCTAGTCTATAGTCTAGTCTATAGTCTAGTCTATAGTCTAGTCTATAGTCTAGTCTATAGTCTAGTCTATAGTCTAGTCTATAGTATAGTCTATAGTCTAGTCTATAGTCTAGTCTATAGTCTAGTCTATAGTCTAAGTCTATAGTCTAGTCTATAGTCTAGTCTATAGTCTAGTCTATAGTCTAGTCTATAGTCTAGTCTATAGTCTAGTCTATAGTCTAGTCTATAGTCTAGTCTATAGTCTAGTCTATAGTCCAGTCTATAGTCTAGTCTATAGTCCAGTCTATAGTCTAGTCTATAGTCCAGTCTATAGTCTAGTCTATAGTCTAGTCTATAGTCTAGCCTATAGTCTAGTCTATAGTCTAGTCTATAGTCTAGTCTATAGTCTAGTCTATAGTCTAGTCTATAGTCTAGTCTATAGTCTAGTCTATAGTCTAGTCTATAGTCTAGTCTATAGTCTAGTCTATAGTCTAGTCTATAGTCCAGTCTATAGTCTAGTCTATAGTCTAGTCTATAGTCTAGTCTATAGTCTAGTCTATTGTCCAGTCTATAGTCTAGTCTATAGTCCAGTCTATAGTCCAGTCTATAGTCTAGTCTATAGTCTAGTCTATAGTCTAGTCTATAGTCCAGTCTATAGTCTAGTCTATAGTCTAGTCTATAGTCTAGTCTATAGTCTAGTCTATAGTCTAGTCTATAGTCTAGTCTATAGTCTAGTCTATAGTCTAGTCTATAGTCTAGTCTATAGTTTAGTCTATAGTCTAGTCTATAGTCTAGTCTATAGTCTAGTCTATAGTCTAGTCTATTGTCTAGTCTATAGTCTAGTCTATAGTCTAGTCTATAGTCTAGTCTATAGTCTAGTATATAGTCTAGTCTATAGTCTAGTCTATAGTCTAGTCTATAGTCTAGTTTACAGTCTAGTCTATAGTCTAGTCTATAGTCTAGTCTATAGTCCAGTCTATAGTCCAGTCTATAGTCTAGTCTATAGTCTAGTCTATAGTCTAGTCTATAGTCTAGTCTATAGTCTAGTCTATAGTCTAGTCTATAGTCTAGTCTATAGTCTAGTCTATAGTCTAGTCTATAGTCTAGTCTATAGTCTAGTCTATAGTCTAGTCTATAGTCTAGTCTATAGTCTAGTCTATAGTCTAGTCTATAGTCTAGTCTATAGTCTAGTCTATAGTCTAGTCTATAGTCTAGTCTATAGTCTAGTCTATAGTCTATAGTCTAGTCTATAGTCTAGTCTATAGTCTAGTCTATAGTCTAGTCTATAGTCTAGTCTATAGTCTAGTCTATAGTCTAGTCTATAGTCTAGTCTATGGTCTAGGATATAGTCTATTCTATAGTCTAGTCTATATTCTAGTCTAGTCTATGGTCTAGGATATAGTCTATTCTATAGTCTAGTCTATAGACTAGTCCATAGTCTGGTCTATAGTCTAGTATGTTGTCTTGTCTATTGTATAGTCGATAGTCTAGTCTATAGTCTAGTCCATAGTCTAGTCCATAGTCTAGTCTATAGTCTAGTCTATATTATAGTTTATTATTCTTTTGTCTGCCGACCTATTTATTTGCCACCCACTGTATTTAAAGTTTTGGTTTAAGTTTACCTCTGTTTTTTGTGTAAATTTCTATGCGTTTTCTTATAACTAGTCTGGTTTCTAAAAGTTATTATTAGGTTTTGCCGGTTACACGATTATTCTCAAGGGATTTGTTTTTTACTTTTGCCAGACTACACAAACAACCTTACAGGAATGTGCCAAAGAAGTTTGTAGATCATAAAAATGATCTAGCCACAAAGAATGTCTGAGAATCTTAAACAGATCTTTAGTGTTGTGTTCGTTTTTTTTCGTTTGCAATTTTAGTTTGGGATGAGGCCAAGTAACTTTAGAACCAAGTTACCAATTATATTTTTTTGTATTTTAGTTGGCTGTTTTTACGTATTACCACAGATACTATTTTGCCAGCAAACACCCAAGTAAAGTTGTAAGTAGAAAAAATAAAAAATCTACCGCCAATTCAACAATTTTGACCTACGTTGTTGTGAAGATTCTTTTCTTGTATTTTTGTATTCTTATGGCTTAAATATTATTTAAGACGTTGTTTAAGTTGTATTTTTAAAGCCGCCAAGAATCTGGACAAAGATTGCATTTAGAAGGCCATAAATGCGTGTGCGTCTGCGTATGGTCTAGTACTGCTGTGTGTGACGACGACGTTTAGATGTGGTACGTGAGTGAGTGTTTGTGTTAGCCAAGTTAAAAAGCTATAAAAACGTAAAGTGTAATAACATGTATAACAATATTGTTTTGCTGCTCTTTTTTGTTCTGTTTGTATGTCTGGTTTAAGATCGTTGTTGCTGTTGTTGTTAGCAATGTTAAAATAAGTAAGAGTGTTTGTTGGCCATCTCATCATTATACCATGCCATATACCACTTCTGGCCATAACCATATACACACGCTCAACACACAACTTTGTGTGTTTACCTGTACATCTGTGATACGAGGAGAAGAGGGGAGTTACCTGTAGTTTCCATATGCATGTGAGAGCTTTTTTATGCTTTACTACTCGTTAAGGCCATAAACTTTGGTCACAAAACTAAACTGAAATAAACAGAACTAAAACTAAACTAAACTCTTTTTATCGCCATCAACATCATTATCATCATCTTTGGCCAAGAGACATATTACAAAAACACAAAAAACACAGAGAAAGATCTTGAGAAAGCCAGACACAAACAAAATGCGGCTAAAAGCCAAAGCACAAACAGAGTCACATTATGGACAGTAAGCCAACAGCCAACTAAAGTAAAAACAAACTAAAAACTTTAACAACAACAGCAAATATGTACATACGTACATATTTATATGAGCTTGGGTATGAGTGGTGGAACAAATTAAAGTTTTTTGTAGTTTAAACAACAACAATAACAAAACTAATGGTTAAAGTTTGAATTGGAACAAGCATAACAGACAATAACATGAGCTACACCTTGTATTCTAAAAAGAATTGAATAATAATAATAATAGACTAGACTATAGACTAGACTATAGACGAGACTATAGACTAGACTATAGACTAGACTATAGACTAGACTATAGACTAGACTATAGACTAGACTATAGACTAGAC
>NC_060953.1:3463059-3467052 GCF_022045245.1 Lucilia cuprina | reverse complement strand
TAGACTTTAGACTAGACTATAGACTAGACTATAGACTAGACTATAGACTAGACTATAGACTAGACTATAGACTAGACTATAGACTAGACTAAAGACTAGACTAAAGACACTAAAGACTAGACTATATACACTATAGACTAGACTATAGACTACACTATAGACAATGATGTAGACTAAGACCAAAAAACATAACACTTTATTGTTTCCCAGCCACTCACTGTATAATTCCCCCTGTTTTAAAAATAGTTGTATTTACCAAGTAATGAAGCTTATAGTTTTTTTAATACACCTCATTAATTTATTTAAAATTGTATTTTTTTTCTTTACAAATTCTTAATCTTGTTGCTAGTTTCTAGATATAATTATATGATTCTTGACTTTTTGCTTAAATATTTTTTCCCATATTTTCATAATCAAGCGTGAAAATGTTTAGTTTAGTTTATTTTACAATTGTGCGTATAATTTTTCATTAGTTTTACGATTCATTAGAAAAAGCAGTTAACAGTTTGGAAATAAAAAAAAAGATCATTAAACGTGGTAGAATACTTAAACAGGATGTTCAAAAGCGTAGACATGTGTGGTAAAACAAATAAAAATAATCTGGTTTAATTAATGACAAAAAATCTCTTGAATAACAAGCCTTAAGATTTTAAAATATTTTAAGAATTGGAAAAATAGTTTGTTCTCTTCGTTTCTGGAACAAAATTGTTATTAATGATGCTAGATAATATTTCCTGTATATTTATGTTGATGTTGCTACTATTGACAATTAGATTTTTGTATAATGCTACCTACGTAGTTGCTTAAACTATTTACATACTATATTTTTATTTATTACATTTTTTTATTTTCTTTACTACTTTTTTAGGTTTTATAGCCAAAAAAAAAGAAGTAGACAAGTGACTTCTTAAAAATAACATTTCAATGTTAATTTGTATTCCAGCAGAGCTTGTAGGCTAGACCTAACATTTAACATATAGACTGGACTATATACTACCTATAGACTAGACTATCATCTAGAATTCAGACTTAACTAAAGACTAGACTATCTACTAGACTTCAAACTAGACAATAGACTAGTCTATAGACTAGACCATAGACTAGACTATAGACTAGACCATAGACTAGACTATAGACAAGACTATAGACTAGACAATTGACTAGACTATAGACTAGAATATAGACTAGACTATAGACTAGACTATAGACTAGACTATAGACTAGACTATAGACTAGACTATAGACTAGACTATAGACTAGACTATAGACTAGAATATAGACTAGACTATAGACTAGACTATAGACTAGACTAGACTATAGACTAGACTAGACTATAGACTAGACTACAGACTAGACTTTAGACTAGTCGATATACTAGACTATAGACTAGGCCATAGACTAGACTATATACGAGACCATAGACTAGATTATAGCCCAGAATATGTGGATAAGAATATATACTAGACTATAGACTAGACTATAGACGAGACTTAAGACTAGACTATAGTCTAGACTATAGACTAGACTATAGTCTAGACTATAGACTAGACTATAGACTAGACTATAGACTAGACTATAGACTAGACTATAGACTAGACTATAGACTACACTATAGACTACACTATAGACTAGACTATAAACTAGACTATAGACTAGGATGCAGAACATACTATAGACTTGTCTTGACTTTAGTATATACAATACTTAAGATCATTCGTGTTCAATATATAGTCTAGTTATTTTATAATTGTGATCGATAATTTTTTCCAGAATTATAACAAAATTTTAAATAAATTTGTTTTAATAAAAATAATCCCTCTTTTCTTTCTCTTTTCATGTTGCTCTCTCTCACTCTTTATACAACCACATAAACTAATTTGCTCTTAATAGGAACAGGTAAGTTTTAAAACATCATAAACATCATAATCATCGCATACACTGAAATAATTTAAAGCTTTTAAGCTTTCAAACAATATACCCATTTCGGACAGGTTGTTGTGTAGACAAAAACAGGATTAAAAAATCATTTTTTTATACAGATAAAAGACAAATTTTGAAACAACCAACAAGATTTATTAAGAAACACACTTAAAACACACACACACTTAAACAATCCTTTAACAATATTAGTTAGTTACAGAATAGTTTTGAATATAATGTAAATTTTTGTTAGATTTTGTTTAAAAGCTTTAGTGTAGGTAACACTATTTTGAAATAAACAAAGTTTATAATCATGTTATTTGTTTTTAGATTTTTAGGTTAGGTTTTAGTTAAAATTTTTGAAATAGTTTTCTTTTATCATTTAGCAGAAGAGTTTTCAGTTATTCTAAAATAGTAATTCTATTTTTAGACAATTATTTATTTGTTTTTATAAAACATTATTTTCCAGTATTTAGTAATTAATTAATTTATTTTTAGTTTCTTTTATATACTTTCCCTGTTTAAATAGTAATTAAATGTTTTAAAACTTAGTTATATTTTTATATGTTTTTTTGTTTCTTTTTTATACATGTCATATTTTTCATTATAAATTTAATGAGTTTTATTTGAAAATTTAAAAAAAATTTGTATAAAAATTTACTTTTTTTCTTGCTTTTATGTTTTTTATTTTGTGATTATTTGTAAATATTTATTGAATATGTGTGTTTCCTTATTACAAAAAACAAAAATCGCCAAAATTTATTTAAAAAACATCCTTTTAAACTAAAAACCTCTAAACGTTCTACGTTCAAAAATACCCCTTTCTATTCCAAATTTGTGTTTCTTTCTTTTATCCCCTGATTTTTTCCTTTTTTTCTATTTTTTTCTTGTGGTTTTTTTTTCTCTCGTTCATTGTACATTTCAGGGAGGCTACCTAGATGGACTACGTTCACATTTGGGTGGTTTAACACAACGTGTCAAATCATGGTATTGGGGACGACCTCTTGTAAGTGCAATTGTATTTTTCATTAAAATCCTACAACAACAACAAATTCTTTAATTAATTTCAAAAAACAAACAAAAACAAAAAACTATTACTCTCAAAATACCCCCTTACAATTCAGAACCAAACTAAAACAGTCAGATTATAAAAAATAAATTCAAATATTTCTTTTAAAAGCACATTTTTACTAACATTTTTTTACCAAAAAAAATCTAACTTTTTTCAAAAAAAAAAAAAAAAAAAATGGTTTTGCCTACGTTCATTTATGATTTTTGTTTTTAATTTGCTATATTAGGTTTCTGTTAAAATTTTAAGCGTAATTTGTTTAACCCTGTTTGGTACTTTATTTTTCTTTTATTCAGTTCCAATTGTTGTTAGTTAGCTTGCTTTTATTTTAAGCCCTTTTTAACACTAGTTTATAAAATAGGTGTTTTTATTTTTGAATTCCCTTTTTTATATTAACTTTTTTGTAGTTGTTTTAAAACAAAACTCTATGTTGCACTTGTATTTGAAAACGTTTTTATTAGTATTTTGCAAATAGTGTTTCCCAAAAAAACTCAAAGAAATTATTTTTTCAAACTTTAGTTTTTTGTAAAGTTAAAAAAAAAACTTAATAAAATTTTATCAATGTGTAAGTATTGTCTAAAATATTATGCTAAAAAAACAGTATTTACCACAAATAACCAAAAAAACAACTTTCAAAATGAAAAGCTTGAAAAATATAATTGCACCATAACGCATGAGTCACCCTGTATTTAAGTTATTTCAATTTCAACTTCATTTATATTTAAATTAGTTTAGTTTTCCCTTAGATAATTTAACATTTAGTTACAATCATGCACTTCATTAATAACAATTTTTTGTCATAATTTCAATTATAATAATTTTAATATTTTATTTACTTTTGGTTTGTTTTTCCTTCCAAACAGTTCTGAGATTTTGAAAATTTTGAAAACAGTTCTAGTTCTAGTTCAGTTCTAGTACAGTCCTAGTTCAGTTCTAGTTCAGTTCTAGTTCAGTTCTAGTTCAGTTCTAGTTCAGTTCTAGTTCAGTTCTAGTTCAGTTCTAGT
>NC_060953.1:3455034-3462959 GCF_022045245.1 Lucilia cuprina | reverse complement strand
ACTAGACTATAGACTAGACTATAGACTAGACTATAGACTAGACTATAGACTAGACTACAAACTAGACTATAGACTAGACTACAAACTAGACTATAGACTAGACTATAGACTAGACTATAGAGTAGACTATAGACTAGACTATGGACTATAGACTAGACTATACACTAGACTATACACTAGACTATAGACTAGACTAGAGACTAAACTATAGACTAGACTATAGGCTAGACTATAGACTAGACTAGAGACTACATCATAGACTAGATTATAGCGTAAACTATGGACTGAACTATAGACTACACTAATATGACTGTTTTATATGGGATAGCGCAACCATTTGATTTTTTTGTTTGAAACTTCAATAATAATCATGAAAAATACATCAACAACAACAAACAAATAAATTGAAACAGAAACAAAATCAACTAAGGCTGTTTGTTTGTATTTTGCGGCTTTTGGCATACGATTTTGGCCACAAAAATATCTTTAAATATAAAAATCGTCAGTCAGTTGTTAGCGTTTAAAGCGTAAGGTTCGATAACTCTTAAAATAAGAGTAATATAAATATATATATATAAAAATAAATTCAAAATATAAACAAATAAATTTGTTAAAAATATATAAAACAAGGAAAACGTTAAAAAATTAAAAAAAATTAAAAGTAAAATTTAGTTAAACTTAATATTACAATAAAAAAGGTGGGTTGAAAAAAGGAATTTAATAAAAAATTGTTATAAATTGTAAAAATTTAAAGTAAAAAGAAAAAATTATAAAATTTAATGGTTTTTTTACAAATTGTTTTTCTTAGAGAAACTTGTAGCAATCTTATGCTCTGTTTAAGTTGTTTATAATGAAGGAATAGATTTGTTATTAGCAGTTAGTTAACAATTTTCTAAATTGTATAGTATTTAATGTGTAAACAACATTTTATTTAATAAATTATTTAATAATTTTTTTTTCTCTTTCAAAACACTTTTTAAGTGTTTTTGCTGAATGCACAAAACTAAATTTTTAAAACATTAAAAACAACTTAATTAAAAAAAATAAACAAAAAAAAAGAGGCAAACTGAAAAAAAACGCACAACTATTATGCAGTTTGTTTCGTTTTTTTTTTGTTTTCGAAAAAATATCATTTCTTTTCCTGTGTTAGAGTTACAACACTGAAATTGAACAGCAAAAAAAAAAGCACAAAAACTGCATCACTTGATTACAAATCATGTAGTTTTTTTTTCATTTTCAGTTTTTTTTTGTTTTTGTTGCTAAAACACGTTAATAAATTTTAAAACCATGTGCATGTGTATTGTTATATATTTTGGTCTGATTTTTTTTTTGGATTTTGATGGGTTTTTTTTTGGGTCTAAAAAAACATAGTTTTTTCCAACAAAACGTTAGTGTGTCATTGAGATTTTGTTGTTGTTGTTGCTGTTTTTTTGGATTATGGTTTATTTCAACATCATGATCATCATCATTGACATCATTATTAAAACAATCAGGGTGTTTAGTACATGATTATTAGCATTTTTCATATATAACATTAATTCTCATTTAAAATCAACAACAAAAAAGTTAAGCTAATAAAAAAACATATACAAACAACCAAACAGACAGACTTTCATATAAAACATATTTGACTCATTTTACTTTATACAAGTGCTAATTAAGTAATTTTTTTCAAATTTCTAATGAATTAGTCTTTTTTTTAAAAAATTCTTTACCTTGTGTAAACAATATCAAATTATAAATAATTTTGTGCAAAATGCTTTAATCTTTTAATTTAATATAAATTATAACGATTAAGCTAATATTAGACATTATTTACCTAATGTAAACAATAGTGTAAACAATGTAAAAATGTGTAAATTAAATGTTTTTTCTCTTTATCATATTTAATCAAAGAAAATAGTATAATATGTCATTGTTTACCTTGTGTAAATAATGTAAAATTGTAAAAATGTTTACATAAAATGTCATTTAATGTTTTATTTGCTTGAAAATTTTGCATTTTAAGCTTAATATTCAATTGTTTACCTCGTGTAAAGAATGTAAAGTTTGAATTTTTTCCTAAAATTTACTTCAACGTTATGTCTATACAATATTAAGATCTTATGCTATAATTTTACATAGTTTACCTAATGTCAAGAACTGTGTAAACAATGTAAAATGGAGTTTAATTCATGTTTAACATAGTTTGTTATAACTTATTATGTTTACATGAAAAAATAAGTAATAAATGACTTTGTTTACTTTGCGTAAAAAGTGTAAAATTGTAAAATGTTTACCTAAAATGTAATGTAATGTTTTATTTGCTTAAAATTGCTGCATAAAAAGCAAAATATTCAATTGTTTACCTTGTGTAAAGAATGTCAAACTTTGAATTTTTACTTAAAATATACCTTAAAGTTTTGTTTACATGAAATTTTGACCTTAAGCTATAATTTTACATAGTTTTTAGCTAATGTCAAGACCTATGTAAACAATGTAAAATTTACTTAAATTTATGTTAAACTTTAAGTCTTTTAACACTTATTATGTTTACATGACTCAATAAGTAATAAATGTCATTGTTTACCTTGTGTAAATAATGTAAAGTTGTAAAATGTTTATTTAAAATGTAATTAAATGTTTTATTTTTTTTGACATTTGTGAATTAAAAGCAAAATATTCAATTGTTTACATCGTGTAAAGAATTTCAAACTTCGAATTTGTATTTAAAAGATACATCAAAGTTTTGTTTAACTTTCAATTTAAATTTAAAAAAGTAAAAGATTTTCATTGTTTACATTAAGTAAATAATGTAAAATTCTAAAAAATATTGTCATGTAAATAAAAGTGTAAAAAATGCGTTAAAATATACTTTTCATATATTTTTTGCAATATTTCTAATAAAAAAAGAAAGAATTAAAGAACTTAACAATGTCATTGTTTATACTAATTACATAACTTGTTTATATTAATTACATAACATATTTTTTGCATTAATTACATAATGTAAAATATAAGATTTGTATAAAGATTATTTCCAAATATCACATAAAAAGTGAAATTTTCAATTGTTTACCTCGTGTCAAAAATTGTGTAAACAATGAAATTATTGAAAACTAACTTTGAATACATAACATATTAACAAGTTTTGTTAAAACTAAAAAACTTTATGATTTCATCTCTTCTTTACTTAAGGTAAAAATTAACTTTCCAAAGGTAAATTTTTAAAAATTCGCAAAATTTATGAAAATGGTGAAATTCTGAGTCATTTTTTAAATTCTAGTTTTTGAAAGTACTTTTCCGCGTTTCTGGTTTAGCTAGTTATTAATTAACACTTTTAGGTTTAACCAAAAAAAAACTTTTTCCAAAAAAGACTTTCTATTTTTATTCAACATTTTATTGTTGTTAATTTTCCGCTTATAAATTTTGCACCTCAGCGTCAAATGAATAACAAAACAAGGAAATTTGCTAAAAAAAAATTACAACAAACAAAATTTTACTTAACAAAAATTAAACGTGTGAAAAGAAGCAACAATAATTTGGGCTAAATAAAAATTGTTTGTGAACATAAGTGAATGGCTTAGACTGCATAATTTAGATTTTTTTTCTGTAAAAACATACATAACACACAGATGAGGTTAATTAAATTCAAACAAAATCACATACACACTCACACATTTTGCGGAAAAATCCACACATTGTTAAGCAAGTTATCATAGTTGAATATAAAAACATACAAAACATATGAGTACATTTAGGCCTTTTGTTTTGAGAAGTTATTACACCATCACTCAGACAGACAGACATACGAACGGATGGACGGACTTACAACTGAATGGTTGGTTGGCTGACTGACTGAGAGCTTATCTATCTGTCAGTCTGGCTGCTGGCTGGCTGGTTTAGCTAACAAGAAAAACACATATGGCCAAATATGTTTTTCTTTTCTAGTTTACACTCTAAACACAGTAGAGGCCAAGTTATGGGAAACCAAATTCGAGGTTTCGCATGATCTATGATTTTAAAACATACATTTACAAAAAAAAAAACATGGAGGAGTTACAAATATGTAGTATATCGTTCATTGTTATTACTTTACTATGGCTAATAATGCTACGGCTAAAAATCATCATCATCATTAACATTAACGCTACTGTAACAAATTTTTTTGTTATGCTTTAAACATGCCACATTTGTTAAACAGCAGTGTTGTCAATTGTTACGAAAATTCAATTTGCAAATTTGGTTAACATCATTAAAGTTTTAATAGTTCTTTAATTAAAAGAGACTAAACTATAGTCTAGATTATAGACTAATCTAGTCTATCTACTGTAGACTAGACTGTAAAAACAGTAGACTAGAATATAGACTAAACTAAAAACTAGATTATAGACTAGACTATAAACGAGAATATAAATTGGAATATAAACTAGTCTATAATCTAGACTATAGTCTAAACTATAGTCTAGATTATAGACTAGACTATAGACTAGACTATAGACTAGACTATAGACTAGACTATAGACTAGACTATAGACTAGACTATAGACTAGACTATAGACTAGACTATAGACTAGACTATAGACTAGACTATAGACTAGACTATAGACTAGACTATAGACTAGACTATAGACTAGACTATAGACTAGACTATAGACTAGACTATAGACTAGACTATAGACTACACTATAGACTAGGCTATAGACTAGGCTATAGACTAGACTATAGACTAGACTATAGACTACACTATAGACTAGGCTATAGACTAGACTATAGACTATACAAGACTATAGACTAGACTTTGGACACTACATTCTAGACTATAGACTATAAATAGGCTTCACTATAGACTATGTTATTGGATACTGTTGACTAGACCATAGACTAAACCATAGACTTGATTATAGACTGAACTATAGACTAGATTAGAAGCTCGACTATGGATTTAACTATAAACTATGGACTAAACTATAGACTACATTTTATAATGTAAATCAATCATTGATTAATTTTGCACATAAACAAGTTTTCTTGTAGTTATATGTACAATGACCTGTCAGCTGTGACAGCTTTCAAACTGTTAGTGGGTCAGTTCAGTTGTTCAAAAAGGTTTCCTTTCTAATGGAATTATTATAATTCCATTTTTTCGTAACATTTGTTAGCAAAAGTGTGCTTAATTTGCAAGACATTTTATTCAACTGTAAGAATAAGATTTACTTGTCAGTTGTCACTGACACTCAAACAGCTTTAAATAGTGTCGCCCGGGAAAATGAAAAAAAAACAAAGATAATTAGTTGGTCTTTATAATATTTTCAGTCGCTAAGTGTATGCCATAGAAAAATGTTTGATTTATAAATCAACGACTTTTTTTAAATTTGAAAAATCGGAAGTTTTAAACATTATAAATTCTCTAGATTGGATTTAAGTTTTTAACAAATATTATCAATAAATAACCTAGAAAACAACACCAAAATTTCAGCAATAATTTAGACCCAAAATTAACTCACCTTTTTTAAAGCATAAAGAAATTCACCTCAAAAATTTCACCACTCTTACAATAAACTACACCGAAAGAAAACTACTCAATGAATTAACAAACAAAAAGCACTTAAAATAATAAAAATTTACATAATTATTATTATTAAAATATTACAAAACAGATTTTTATAAAAAAATATCAGCACTTATTTAAATTATTTAACATTAAATGATAAATTAGTTTGAAATAAAAACAGCACCTTTTAACTGAAAATACAAAAAAAAATCGAAATTGCGTTAACGAAAAACTATTGTTAATTTGAAGCAAATTAAATAAAATTTGAATATTGCGTGTTGTGTACCCTTACGTAGGTAACCGATGTGGATTTGGAAGTAAGTGCGGCTACTGGCAGAAGTCCTTCATCGGACTCAGGGCTGGGCATGACCATGACGGATTTGAAAAATCGGTACTCTTTTGTTTTAAAGCGCAATTTCTTTCCATACTAAAGAAAACAACAAAAATTAATGACAATTTTTTTTACATATTTTTTTCTCTTTAAAACTTCCATTTTTATGTTTTTACAATTTGTAAAAAAAAAAAAAACTAAAAAACCAAAAATTTAAATTGACAAAAAAATGTTGGTTACAAATTGTTACTACAAACTTGTTATTTAAAACAAAAAACAAACAAAAAATAACAGACCTTTACAACGTTTACCCTATCGACCCATGTCGGCCGAACCGATTTTACATCGTTCTCACTTTCATCATCCCACACCACAAAAACTGCCATCAACATCTACATCCTCATCAACAGCATGTAATTCATCCCAACAGCAACAACAACAACAACAGCAACTATTACAACAACAAGCGCCACCACTGCCAACCAATTCATATTTACATCCCTCTTCACAAACCAATATCGGTCATTATCATCGCTATACCAGTCATCATGCCTCATTGCGTCATCTTGGTGGCTTTGGTTCACGTTTGGCCGGTAACTCATCATCAACATCGAAAATAATGGGACCAACTTATTATCACAGCAGTACCACCCATAATACTCCACAAAAGCAGTTTATGTACAAAACTTCTAATACAAATACTAACGACGACAGCAGTTGCATGGGCCTCATCGATCAAACGCATTTTGACAATCAACATCAGGTGATGATCATTTCTTACAAAAATGTCATATTTTCTAAAAATTCAAAAAAAAAAACTTATGATTTCTAAAAACAAATTTGTGAAAAAAATCCTAGAAATTCTAAAAAATTTGCAAAATTAAATATAAAAAAACTTCAAATTTCTCTCACTGTCACCTTTTTATTGCTGTCGTCTTTTATCACTGCTCTCTTTTTGTACTACTCTCTCTATATCCTTTAAAGTCAATTTTCACTCTGTTTTAAAATTTTTCTCACCTTTTTTTCGAAATTCTTCTCAGGCACCCAATTTTTTTATAAAACTTTTTTTTAATTTTTTTTTAATATTTAACACCAAAAATTGACATTCGAGGTTTTTAGCTGTTTTACCATCAGGGTCTTTGTATTTAAATTAAAAATGTTCTCTGGTCATACAACCCCTTCTAGGGCCTTTTCTTTTCTTTGTATCCATATGTAGTTTATGTGTTGTATGTCTGTCTTTAAAAAAAATTTTCGCTAAACGAGTGTTTTGTCTTCGTTTAAATGTTTTTTTTTTATTTTCTTTCTAAATATTTTCTAAATTATTGTGATAATTTTAATTAATTTTTTTTTAATTTTCTTAAATGTTAAAATTGTATTTCAATGTTTAGTGATTGGCATTTCTATCAGTGTGTATTTTACTTATATATTTCAAACTTGTAACAATGTGTACTATCAAAGGGGAGGAAACTGAAAGATCTGTTTTTAAGAGAACGTAATATATAAAACTCTTCCGTATAAAATCCTTTAGGAATTAAATGGAACTTAAGTATAGTACAACTGCGGTCAACAATAGTTCACACTATAGTCGGAACTGTGCACCACACTAAAGGATGGACTGCCTACAGATGGGAGTATAAATTGGACAATAGACTGAACTATGCACTGCACGGACTACAGACTAGACTATAGTCATGACTACTAGACTATAAACTAAAATATAGACTATAGAACAGACCATAAACCAGAATATAGACTAGACTATGGACTAGACTATAGACTAAACTATAGACTAGACTATAGACTAGACTATGGACTTGACTATAGACTAGAATATAGACTATAGAATAGACTATAAACCTGACTATAGACTAGACTATGGACTGGACTATAGATTAGACTATAGACTAGACTTTACACTAGACTATAGACAAGACTTTACATTAGACTTTAGATTAGACTTTACACTAGACTATAGACTAGACTATAGACTAGACTATAGACTAGACTATAGACTAGACTATAGACTAGACTATAGACTAGACTATAGACTAGACTATAGAC
>NC_060953.1:3438012-3454934 GCF_022045245.1 Lucilia cuprina | reverse complement strand
TCTATAGTCTAGTCTATAGTCTAGTCTATAGTCTAGTCTATAGTCTAGTCTATAGTCTAGTCTATAGTCTAGTCTATAGTCTAGTCTATAGTCTAGTCTATTTTCTAGACTATAGTCTAGTCTATAGTATATAATATAGTCTATAGTCTAGTCTGTAGTCTAGTCTATAGTCTAGTCTATAGCCTAGTCTATAGTCTAGTCTATAGTCTAATCTATAGCCTAGTCTCTAGTCTAGGCTATAGGATAGTAAATAATCTAGTCTTGTGTATAGTCCGATCTATAGCCTTGTCTTAGGTTTAGGCTATAGTCTAGTCTAATCTTTATTCTAGTTTATAGTCTAGTTTATAGTCAAGTCGATACTTAGTCTTGTTTATAATCACGCCTGTAATTCTATTAAATCGTTTTAATTTCATGACCACTTAACAAATCAAGTATTATTGGCATTATTTTGTAATCGATTTTGCAATTTAATTAATTTTAAGACTTTTAGTACTTCTATGTCTGGAAATAACCATATAAACAGTTTAATTAATTTTATTTAGCAAAACATTAGTTGTTTATTTAGCAAGGTCAGTTAGTAACCAAAAAAGAAAAAAAATCATTCACAGCTTAAGATTAAACATCTGTTAAGCAAATTGATTTCGTAAACCAGTTGGTAAAATAAATCGATTTTAAATTTATATTAATTAAACATTTTTCTAAGAAGTTGATAACAAGAATTTGGAAGTATTGTAAGAGAAAAAATTTAAATGACTTGAGGTAACAAAACAAATACATGTTTAAGTAAATGACAAAATTTTTAAATTAAGTTTTCGAACAAGTTTTTTCCAAGTGTATGCCATAAGTTATTTGCTTTGTTTGATTTGTTTTGGTAAATAATTTTAAATATATATAAATAAAATAAAACAAAATTTACTAAAAACAATACAACTATTTTTTGAAACATTTGCCAAAAGAAAAACCAAAATACTCTTTTTCATATATAAAAATTGACATTCGGCACTTATAAACAGCCTACACTGAGAAAAATCATACAACTACTTAGAAACAACAACAACATATAACAAAATTAGTTAGAAAAACACAAGAATATTAATAATAATAATAAAAAACAAACCTCAATAGATAAAAGAGTGAGTGATTTAGTTTAAGTTTTTTTTTAACATTTTAATAACTTTATTAAGGGAAATTTTCCACAAAAAGAAACAAAAGTGTGTTAAGAATAGTTACGTGTAAGTAGTATAGAGTAGTAAAGAGCATGCAAAGAGTTTTTAAAAATAACATTTTGTTTTTTTGTGTTTATAATAAGATATTTTATAATTTAAGAATTTTTTAAAGATTTTTAATTTTTAAAGAATTTTTTTTAATATTTTTTCAAGGAAAAGTTTATTATTTTTTTTTAGGTTTTTTTCTAAAAGACATTTCTTATCTATTGAGTGTTTTTTTGTAGGAGTTAAAGAAAATTAAAATAATTTTGTCTAAAAGAAAAAACAATACACAATTACAACAACAACCACAATAGTACTAAAACAACAACATTTTTTTAAAAGAAAATTTTGTAAAGAAATATGAAATTATAAAAGAAACAAAAGAAAATTCAACCAATTTTTGAGAAAGTATACACTTAAAGAAATGAAATTTAGTTTGAAATTTTTCAACTAAAATAGAAATTTTTATAAAGTTAGTTAATAATAAGACTAATACGATTTTACATTTAACATGCTGTTTAGTAATTAATTACTCAATTTAAATTTATATATTATTAAAGCTTTTTGTTAGGTTAGGTTTTCAAATAGTTTTAAGGTTATGTAGAAGTTTTTAGTAGTTTTAATAGAATATTATGTATTTTTTTTTGGTTAATAATAAGTGTCAGTGTCGTAGAACAAATCTTCTAAAAAGCTTACCGGCAAATCACGCGCACTTTCTCCTTTACGCTGAAAAAGAAAATAAAGAAAACAAAAATTATTTAAAGATAAAATTTACCTTTCGAAGACAAAGGAAGCTAAAATACCCACCCTTAATCTTTCGCCACTATAAGGATCACGTTCTCGTCGATAAACTAATTCATCATAACGAGTACGATCCTCAGGAAATATAAGTTCACGGATTTCCGTCACTAGTGTATGCTGTAAAGGAATAACACCATATTAACACGAAAATTTCTCTCTGTGTAATATTACCAATAATCTAACCTTTTCATATGTATCTAACATTTCTAATAAGACGGCTACAAAGGCATCTATGGTCATTGCTTTCGCACAATATTCGGCTATATAATACGAAAGACTTGCAAAATGGTGGCGGGGTAAAAGAGAGCGAGCCTTCTCCTCTACCATGGCGGTGATTTGACCTTTTCGTCGTGCTCTGCAACATAAAATAAAACACAATAAAATTTAACAAATTAAATTTACACCTTTTTTTGTTACTTCATCGAAAAAACCAACCTTGTCCCCGTAGGACTATAAGCATCATATGGCTCCATTTCTATGGAGGTACAGGAATGTGGCACTTTACCCACATCACGTATCACTAGTGACATACGTTTGTGGTATTTTAACTGACTAACAGCCTCGTCGTGGGTGACATCTTGAAAGGATTGACCATTAACTTCGAGTATTTCATCGCCCACCATTAAACCCGCCCGATCGGCAACACTCTCCTTATCGACGCCGGTCACAAATATGCCCAGACCATATTCAACGCCACCACGTATCATAAGTCCCAATGATTGACCCGGTTCTATTAGCAATTCGACACGGCGTATTCTGGAAAGAAATTGGGGTTTTTACATTAAAATTAAAAAAAGGTACTTTTTCGAAAAAGCTAATTTTCTGGATAAACTAGAAGGAATAGATCCAAAAGGATAACAATCTTTGGTAAATTTTATTTTCTACCAAAATTCCTTTTTTTAGTGAAAACATTAAAATCCATTTTCTGGTTTAATTAGATGAGATATAGACAAAAAGATGCAAATCTGTGATCACTTCTAAATTGTGTGATCACTTTTATTTCCATCCAAAATTCGTATTTTTGAGTGAAAATATAAAAGTTCATTTTAAGGCTAAACTAAAAGAGCTAAGACCAAAAGGATCAAAATCTGTGATAACTTTTGTTACCTTTTAAAATTCGATTTTTTTTAGAGAAAACTTAAAAGTTCATTTTGTGGCTAAAGGATCAACATCAATGATCACTTCAAGAGCTACAGCCAAAAGGATCAAAATCAGTGTTCCATCCAAAATTCGTATTTTTGAGTGAAAATATAAAAGTTCATTTTATGTCTAAACTAGAAGAGCTACAGCAAAAATAATGATAATCAGTGATCACTTTTACTTCCTTTCAAAATTCAATTTTTTAAGCGAAAACATAAAACTCTATTTTCTGGCTAAACTAGAAGAGATAGAGACGAAAGGATGAAAATCTGTGATCACTTCTAAATCCTATCAAAATTCGATTTTTTAAAAATCGCTGAAAATCTATGATCACTTTTATTTGGATTGCAAAGGTACCTTTTTCCAAAAAGGTACCTTTTTCAAAAAAGTACTAAGATTGAGTTTGAAAAGAATATGGGTCTAAAAGTAATTAAAAATGTACTCTAATTAAAAAAGTACATATTTCCAAAAATGTACCAAATTTGAAGTTTATCAAAGAAAAATGGGGGAAAACTCACCGATATCTTCGTTCAGGGACGAAAGACTAAAAATCTGTGATGACTTTTATTTGGATTACAAGTAAAAAAGTACTTTTTCTAAAAAAGTACTAAAATTGAGTTTGAAAAGAATATTAACCTAAAAGTACTTTAAAAGGTAATCTAATTAAAAAAAGTACTTTTTACCACAAATGTACCAAATCAAAAGTTTCTCAAAGAAATATGAGGGGAAAATAAAACTCACCGATCTCTTCGTTCACTTCTCCTGCCCCCATATTCCATGGGCGGTGAGGCGGGTCTACCATGACGATCCATCCAGGAGCACGTCTGCCGATATGGCAATGGCCCACCCGATGGTGATGTTCCTATACTAGCACCCGGTGGCAGTGCAGACTGTTGTGGCAGCAGGGGGGCCATCGATGCATACATGGGATCACGCGAGGGTGGTCCAAAACCATGCAGTGGCGCCGTTGAATTAAGCGTAGGTGGTGCACGTACCGTCATACTGATTTGACGTGATGATTTCAATATCTGCACACATCTCTGCGTTAAGAAAAAATGTGGCAATAGAAGAGACACAAACAAAACAAAAAAAAACAAGAAGAAGGTAGACAGGCAGACAGACCGAAGAAGAAGGCAAAAATGAAAAGTAAAAAAAAAGAAACGAGAAAAAAAGGGAAAATTAAAATTGTAACAAAAGGATTAAATAAAATTAAATGTGTTAAAGAGAAACTTAGTAAAACTTATTATACAAAGATTTGTTAAAACTTAGTATAAAAGAGTAACTGAATAAATGGTGATAAAAGATGTAATGGTGCTTTAATTTTATTGTGCAGTGTAATGAATATTTATATGTTTTCACTTAGGCTCACGACGTGCATGTTTACAACATATTTATTTATTTCATATTGAAAGAAAAAATATTTAAGGCAAAATTTAAGGATTTTTTTTATTATTGGAATAATTAGCCTTGAATTGTTTGTTTTTTAAAACAAATTACACTGAAATAAAAAATTTATTTATACAAAAAAAAATTTAACAATTTTCAATAACAATTTTTTTATTTGAAACTATCATAAGCAGCTGTTTAATGTTTTTGTTTCTTAATTTTTTTTTAAATATTTTTTAAGACTTTTATTTAAAACTGCTTTTCTATAGTTTTTATTTCGCTCAGTGTATCGAATGAGTAATGTAAACTTAGTTATATAAAGAACACAAAAAAGTATAAATTATAAAAACATTTAATTGAAAGAGCAGGAAAATAGAAACAAAAACTTATTCTATTGCCAATTTTTTCTCAAAGTGTATTATTGTTTATTTTTTTTTTTTTTTTTTTGCTTTTCGGTGTAAACAAAAATATCAAGTGTAAAGTGTAATGATTATGAAATGAATTTAAAAGTGTCAATGTATAAACGAACTTTACAGTCTAAATAATATAAATACCGGTTATTTTATAGTATTTTTGAATAATTTTCAAATGAGTACCCGTTACTCACATGAAAAATAATAAAAAAAAATACTAAAATATTACTTCAATATAATGAAATTGTGATTAATTATATATTATATATAACAAAATCCTTGATTAAATCACTCGGTACTCGGTGACCACTTTTAAAAGTAAGTCATTTTCGACAAAATCTCACCAGTTTAGCCAAAAAATAATCCAAAAATAACAATCAAATAAAAATATTGCTAAAATATGTTAAATTTTAATTTAAATACCGGTTATTTTACTGTAACGAGTACTCGGTAACCACTTTTTATAGTAAGTAATTTTTCGACAAAATTTCTCTAGTTTAACACAAAAGATAAAAATGAAACCAAAATTTTGCTAAAATATGTTAAATTTCAACGAGTACCCGGTACTCATTTCATCTATATACACTTTTAGAACAAAACGATCATTTCATTAGGGATTTTAACTGAAAACTATGAAATATTGAAAAAAAAATTAAAAAAAAACAAAAATTTTTAACGGGTACCCGGTACTTGCTTACTTTATGATAGAGATAATGCTACTAATTATAACAAGAGGTCCTTAAAATTAAGGATAAAACTAGATTTTTTCCGAAAATATCATAATTTTAAACAAGTAACCGGTATTCACTTTTTTAAAAAAGTTTTTATTCAAAAACTACAATTCCATCACTATTGCTCTTTGATCTGTATTGAAAATAATGTAATATGAAAACCATTTTTTGAAAAAAATAATCAATTTAAACGAGTAACCGGTACTCATTTAATTAAAATTTCTATTGATACTGCTATTTGAACATGATAAGTTTTTTAACTAGAAAAAAAATATAACGAAATCCTAATTTGTTGAAATTTCATCATGAATTATAGTTAAAATAATATAAAATAGAAACCAAATTTTGACAAAAAATTATCATAATTTTAAACGAGTACCCGGTACTCACACTTTTAAAATAATATTTTTTGCTTGAAGCTGCTAATACATTTTCATAATTGCCTTATCTTTAAAAAACATTCAACAAAATCATGCAAAAAAATCAAAAGTTTTAAAACGAGTACTCGGTAATCAATTTCAAAAAAAAAAAAAAAATACAAAAAAAACTTTTATACAATTGCAAAGATCAGTCGGTAAAGAACGTTAAAAAAATATTATTGTAAATGAGTCTTCAAACTAAATATTTCAAATGGGTACCCGGTAATGATAATCATGTAAATAAAAGAATTTTCACATAATCAAACATGTTCTAATAAACAACAATGATTTTGTTATTAAATGTTAAGGATAAATTTAATTTTAAGCTTAAGTTTTTAAGTGGGTACCCGGTACTCATGTTTATAAATATTACTTTTTTAATAAATAAAAACTTTTTTGGAGAAACTAATAACTAGTGTAAGTTATGTATAAAAAACACACTTAATTTATCAAAGTTTAAGGAAGAACTATAAATTTTTAAACGAGTACTCGGTACTCTTTCTTAAAATAAGTAAAACTTTGGGAGAAAAACTTGTTTGATGGTTTAATTAAACACTATTTCGAATGTAATGAGAATTCACAATTTTGAAAAAATTTACCTTATTGTTGCCTTAGGAGTGGAATCAATCTTGAGTAATCCATTTTTTTAACTGTTTGTCAAAGTAAAATTTCTTTTAATTTTCATTTAAGAAAAACCCCAAACAATCACTTTAAAACTCTAGATATTTTTTTTAATATAAAACAGGCCATAGAAAGAGCTTTTTTACTTTATTTTATATTTTTAATTTAATTTTTTTGCTCTTTTATTTATTTTTTCTTTGAAATAAATTAAAATTTTTTTAAACATTTTGCTAATTTTTTTTAAAACCTTTTGCTTTTGCTAAATTTTCATTTTTTCAAACCTTTTGCTCTTGCTTATCATATACATTTCTTTTTTAGTACTTTAGCAAAGACAAAAACCACACACACACTTCCGCTAATAATATAAACAGACTTTTAATACAAAGCTTCAAACAATATATTTCTTTATTTTAACTCTTTACTTTTGCTCTCTTTTATTTACTTATATTTCATGCTCTTTTCACTGCGTAAACCATTTCATTAATCTTCTCAACATTTCCCCTATTTACAACAATAACAACAACAAAAGATACAACACTCGCGAGAAGCTCTTTCTAAAATATTAGATACATACACAATTTTTTTTTTTCGACTGCGCTGCCGGCAGCACATTTTTCTTAACAACATTTTTTCACCAACAAAATTTCGATGAAAAATCATGTTTCTTTTGAAAATTTTTTAATTTTTTTTATAAAACTTTAACTAAACTTTAAGTTTATTAACATTTTATTATTATTTAAACATTTTTTCTTTAATTATTAATAATTTATTCAGACACTAATCGACCGACACAACCGCTGTTAGGCATTTACACGTAAGAACTGAAGTAAATAAAGAGAGAATTTAAACAAAAGCTTTATGGCTAAGAACAAACGCTATAGTGAGTGAAAGAGTCAGCTAGTGTGTGTGTTTTCTTATGTTTCTATTAAAAACAGTTGAGTGTGAGCAGCTGACTAATAAAGAAAAGGAATTTTAGTTTAATGCAAAGAAATTTAGTTCTCATAAAAAATTCTTAACAGCGGGTTCGTTTTACGCAGGTGTCTCAATTAGAAATTAATTAAAATTAGTTAAAGTGTTTAAATAAAACTAAAAAGTTAATAATAATAAAGTGTAAACAAATGTTAATAGAAAAAAGTTAAAATTTATAAAAAAATCTTGTTATTTAATGAAAAATATGTGGTTGAAAAAAGTTGTTAAAGTCTCTGCCGGCAGAGCAGTTGTTAGGAAAAAATGTGTATCTAGTTTTAGGAAAGCTGAGCAAATATGTTGGTATCGCTTTTTGTGTGTGTGTGCGAGTGTGTGTTTTGTTGTTGGTAAAGGAGCTCAAAAACAAAAAGTTGCTGTTGTTGTTAAGCACTTAGCGCAATAAATTTAAAAGAGAAAAGTAAATGAAAAAGAGCAAATGTGAATAAAAGAAGAAAATAGAATAAAGCTTTTTTTATATCGATGAAAGTATTTTGTAGTTGTTGCTAAATTTTAAAAAGGAAGTAGGAAATGTGTTTAAAACATAAGCAAATGTTTTGATAAAATAAAGTTATTTTTTAATGAAAGAGTAAAACGAGAAATATAAAAAATAAATCTCTTTCAATGGCCTTTTTATACTGAAAAAATCTTAAGTTTAAAGCAAAAGTTTGTGATTTTTAAAAAAAGTTTAAACAAATTTAAGCCTTTAAAAGCGAGCAAATGCAGGGAAATACCTCAAGATTTCATTCACAGCCATTGATTCCTTAAGGTAAGTGATTAAGAATCAATTATTCTTAAGTTTTATTCCAAAAATAACACCTTTGCTAATGTGAATAACGGGTACACGATTGAAAATTTTGTGTTTTTAAGTTTGAAATGATATTTCTTTGAAATTCTTATAACTTCTTTAAATTTGTCCCTCAAATGATCAAAATTATCATATAGGTACCGAGTATCCGCTAAAAAATTATGTTATTTCTCAACAAAATTTATTTTCCTAAAAATTTTACTTTTGTTAATATGGGTACTTGGTACCCGCTTAAATATATGTTATTTCTTAACAACCAGCTATGTTAAATTTCTTTTTAATATTTTTATGAATAAATGATACATTGTTTTTTCTCAAAATTATCACTTTTGTTAATATAGGTACCGGGTACTCGTTTCAGAATTTTGTTATTTTTTTTTAAATTTTCCACTTTCTTATATTGTATAGTTTTTCAACATATTTAGAAAGGTTTTTAAATTAAAAAAAGTACATTTTTAAACCTTTTAGTAACGGGTACCCGATTAAAAATCATAACTTTTCCAAAATTTATTGATAATTTTAGATGTTTTTTGCGACCAATAAAGCAAGTTAATGTTAAGTTAAGTTTATAATTGCAAATTTTTAGATCAAAAATTATTTATTTTATTAAACGATTACCAAGTACTCATTTTTAAAATCCTGATATTTTAAGAAAACTGTTTTATTGTTATTTTGTGTATTTAGTGTTGAAAACTATTATTTATTTAGCAACAAGTTTGTATTTGATAAAGCGACTACCGGGTACCCATTTAACATTTTTGTTATATAAAAGCAAAATTGCATTTGAACATATTTTATAGCATTTAAACTTATCTAAGGAGGATTTAAAGTTGAAAAAATTATAATTTTTGGTTATTTTAGTACCGGGTACCCGATTAAAAATCTTAATTATACCGAAGTTATTGTTATTTTGTATTGTTAGTTGGTGGTATAAAGTTAATCATTGTGTGTTTTTTTTTTTTTGCAAATATTATTTATTTTACTAAACGATTATCGGGTACTCGTTTCAAAAAGATGTTTTTCTTAACAATTTTATGTAAAATTCTTTATATATAATAATGTGAAACCATTTAATATATATTATTCCAGATATTTAGTTTATTCGGTTACTCACTTTAAACTCGGTTAACCGTTTTAAATTTCTTATTATCTCAAAGACACTTTTACGAAGGTGGATTTTATTTACGAAAATGAAATGTTAAACATGCTTACAAGATTTGTTTTTTTGTTTAAATATGGAATGCGTTGGAAAGTGTAAGATTATGTGTTATAGTGTTTTTAAAAGGTGTTGGATAGTGTTTTATTTATTTTAAATATTATATTAAAAAATATTTTATTTATATAAAAATAACTGTTAAAAATAAACAAAATACTTACTTTTAATGCTTCCTCGTGATTAATTGAAGTGAATGGAGTGCCATTCACCTCTAGGATAGTATCACCGGGACGCAAACCAGCACGTTCAGCTACAGAATTTTCCTCGATGCGTGAAATATAAACACCAAGGCCTGCAAGGAATTAAAAACAAATTATTCAAATTAAAAAAAAAAATAATAATTAATACATATTTATTTTAATTGTTTTAAACTAATTGCAATTTGTTTATATTTTTATTATATTACAAACAAATTGTTAAAAAATATATACATATTTAGTTTTCCAGTTCTAAACAATTTAATTTATCCCAGGAGCATTACAAAGTGGGGGGTTGGGGGCAGTAGTATAAATCCTTTCTTTACAACATTTGCATTTACACCCACATACTCAATTAAACAGACATTCTTATATGTATACACATGTTAGTATGTATGTTCATATGTCTTGTGTTATATGATCTATTTTTCCATATATACAACATATAACCTTATTCTCTAACTTGTAATTTAATTTATATTCTCTGCTTAAAAACAAGCTGAGCATGTAGTTCAGTTTAATTTTATTTTATTATTTTCTACTATTTCAATTTCTTCATTTTCTATACACAATTGTTGACAAAATAAAGAGAATTGTATTTAAGTCAACAACGTATTAAAATATGAAATTCTACACACTGTACATACGGATGACTAAAATCAATAAGTATCTATTCTAAGAACTTAATATAATAATAAGTTTATGTGAACTTTGTTTAAACTAAAAAAAAGTCAAGTAACGTACGAAATGAAACGTTTACTAACACATTTTCATAGACAATAAATACTTGCACTTTCTCCATAAAATAGATATTCACACACACAGACTTGCATTTAAAATACTTTGGAATAGGGATGGAAAGTCTTCTACTACAACTTTTATTGACTAAAATGTAGACTATGGATAAGATTATAGACTACACTATGGACTATTCTAAAGACTAGTCTTAACTATAGTGTAGACTTGTCTAAAGTCTACATAGTCTCATAGTCTTGGCTACAGTCAAGTATATAGTCAAGCCTGTAGTCTATTTTATAGACTAGTCTATAGTCTAAACTATGGTCGAGACTAGTCTATAGTACAGTATATAGTCTAGTTTATAGTCTGGTCTAAGTCTAGTCTATAGTCTAGTCTATAGTCTAGTCTATAGTCTATAGTCTAGTCCATAATCTAGTCTATAGTCTAGTCTATAGTCTAGTCTATAGTCTATAGTCAAGTCTATAGTCTAGTCTATAGTCTAGTCTATAGTCTAGTCTATAGTCTAGTCTATAGTCAAGTCTATAGTCTAGTCTATAGTCTAGTCTATAGTCTAGTCTATAGTCTAGTCTATAGTCTAGTCTATAGTCTAGTCTATAGTCTAGTCTATAGTCTAGTCTATAGTCTAGTCTATAGTCTAGTCTATAGTCTAGTCTATAGTCTAGTCTATAGTCTAGTCTATAGTCTAGTCTATAGTCTAGTCTATAGTCTAGTCTATAGTCTAGTCTATAGTCTAGTCTATAGTCTAGTCTATAGTCTAGTCTATAGTCTAGTCTATAGTCTAGTCTATAGTCTAGTCTATAGTCTAGTCTATAGTCTAGTCTATAGTCTAGTCTATTCTAGTTATAGTCTAGTCTATAGTCTAGTCTATAGTCTAGTCTATAGTCTAGTCTATAGTCTAGTCTATAGTCTAGTCTATAGTCTAGTCTATAGTCTAGTCTATAGTCTAGTCTATAGTCTAGTCTATAGTCTAGTCTATAGTCTAGTCTATAGTCTAGTCTATAGTCTAGTCTATAGTCTAGTCTATAGTCTAGTCTATAGTCTAGTCTATAGTCTAGTCTATAGTCTAGTCTATAGTCTAGTCTATAGTATAGTCTAGTCTATAGTCTAGTCTATAGTCTAGTCTATAGTCTAGTCTATAGTCTAGTCTAGTCTATAGTCTAGTCTAGTCTATAGTCTAGTCTATAGTCTAGTCTATAGTCTAGTCTATAGTCTAGTCTATAGTCTAGTCTATAGTCTAGTCTATAGTCTAGTCTATAGTCTAGTCTATAGTCTAGTCTATAGTCTAGTCTATAGTCTAGTCTATAGTCTAGTCTATAGTCTAGTCTATAGTCTAGTCTATAGTCTAGTCTATAGTCTAGTCTATAGTCTAGTCTATAGTCTAGTCTATAGTCTAGTCTATAGTCTAGTCTATAGTCTAGTCTATAGTCTAGTCTATAGTCTAGTCTATAGTCTAGTCTATAGTCTAGTCTATAGTCTAGTCTATAGTCTAGTCTATAGTCTAGTCTATAGTCTAGTCTATAGTCTAGTCTATAGTCTAGTCTATAGTCTAGTCTATAGTCTAGTCTATAGTCTAGTCTATAGTCTAGTCTATAGTCTAGTCTATAGTCTAGTCTATAGTCTAGTCTATAGTCTAGTCTATAGTTTAGTCTATAGTCTAGTCTATAGTTTAGTCTATAGTCTAGTCTATAGTCTAGTCTATAGTCTAGTTTATAGTCTAGTCTATAGTCTAGTATATAGTCTTGTCTTTAGTCTAGTCTATAGTCTAGTCTATAGTTTAGTCTATAGTCTATTGAGACTATAGAATAGTCTATTTTTTAGTCTATAGTCTAGTCTATAGTGTTGGTTAAAGTTTATATAATTTCCAAATTTTTAATTTTCCATCCCTGCTTTGTAATCACATCTCTTTTGATGATGATGCACACAAAACACTGAGAGTGAGAGAAAATCAAAGAGTGTGGGTATGATTACGAGTGTAGAAAATATTTATGTGTTTATTGTGTGTGTCTGTGTGCAAATGCATGTATGAAAAGTATGTGCTCGCTGTTGCATTTATTCACTTTATATTTATTCATATTGCATACTTTAGGGTAATTGTATGAAATTTTATTAATATGTATATTTTTAGGGTTAGCAAAAATAGAAAAAGTGGTGTATGCTTGAAGGGTTAAGAAACGGTTATATATATATTTAAATGTTAAAAATCAAGAAAAGGATATACAATCAGGAAGTTAAATTCTGTTAAAATTTCTGTTTGTTTTTATGATTTGTAATATTGTGTAGGGGATTATTTCCATTGGCTAACCCTACACATGTATGTATGTTTTTGCTTTACTTTTCTTCCTTATTATTAATCTTTAGATATTGATTTTGAATGAACAGCTCGTTGTTGTTTTTTAATTTTTGTTTGTCTTCTTTTACGACTTAAAAGTAATTGATTTTTGCAAAGAATGAAACTCACTCGTATAGTCATGTGAAGGTGTTATTGAAACTAAATGTAATTAATTAATTTCTAAAGATGTTAAATTAAAAAGTTCACATAAAAACTTCTGAATGAAAGAAATCTATGCAATGCTCAGCTTGTAAACGTCAAGTAATTGTTTCGTCTTTTAACGAATTCCTTGGAATTTGTTAAGCATTTCCTTGAGCTTAAGTTGTAGAGTTAGTCTTGGCTTAGTCTGAAAGCTTATTTAAGTTTCTCTATGGATTCTCAAGAAACCAAAGGCTTTCAAAATAAGCTTTAACCTAGGTCTCAATTTTAAGATTTGATTTAATCAAAGAGTTTATTTAACCTAAGTTATAGTCCATGTCCGGAAGCCAAAGGCAAGTTTTATAAGCAGTTTTTGGGTTTTAGTATCTTTTTGTATTTTTTCTTTCTTTTAACTCACCTGAGTCTTTACCTCCTTTAACACATATACCAAAACCATGATCTATCTGCTGATCACGAGACATATTAACAGTTCTTGTAGTTAAATCATGCATACTGGGTATACCACGATCTCGTTCTCTTTCGCGGTAGATCTAGAAATAAGAGAGAGTGAGAAAAGTCTTTATTTCAGAATTTCTTCTTCTCAAGAGAATAGGAAAAAATCCCACCTGATGCGTTGTTGATGGCGGACTACTGGCTGGACTACGACGACCAGTGCGATCTCTGGTACCATTACTATAATGATAACTGCTAGTAGGAACTGAAGATGATTGCGTAGCGCCAAACATGCGCAACACCTGCTCCGGTGAAATGGGTCTTTTCTTATTGCCATTCGCAGCAGCAGAGCCCGTCGCCAAGCCATGACGGGCCGCCGTAGATGTGGGCAATGTCCCACTCATGCTGTTCATAAAATTCGAGGGAGACGATGAGAGATACGCTGAACCACGACCCGGCAAAGAACCACCCTTGGTGGCCACTCCCGCCGAATTGTAATAGTAGTGCGGCGAATGAGGTCGTTCAATGATGGTGTACGAAGTACCCGGCGGCGAATAGTAAAGACCAGGACGTCCACCTACACCAGCGGAACTTACACCCACACCAGCAGCAACGGCTGCCGCTGCTGATCCTGTGCGCAGTGAGCTGGTACTATTGCCAATGCGTGAGTTGACGGCGTAACTGCTGGTCAAACCGCTGACACCGGGCGGTGGTGTTGTCATGCCGTATGTGGTGCCGCCAATGTCTTCAGCTTCGTAACTGCTTGTTGGTGGTGGTGGGTGGGTGGCACGTAAATGATGGGCCGTAAGACCGGCTGAGCCACCCGTTGGTACACTGGATGACGATTGGGTGGATGTTTGCAGTATGCTAGGATGCAAGGATGAACTGTGCGCAGCGGGTGGTGGTACATGATAGTAGCCACGCGAACTCCATCGCGTAGGTCCAAGATCGCATAATTCGGCATAGTCGTTGCCAGTAGCGCTCATTGTCGGGGGGTCGCCGTCGTATGGTACACCACCCCCAAGGCGCATTACAAGTCAGGCTGGAAAATGAGAGAGAGTGAAAAAGAGGATTAAATAATAAATTGTATAAAGCCTAAAACTAGGCTTTAGATTTTGATATTTATTTAAAGCCTAATACTATGCTTTCTGATTTACTTAATTTGTGGCCATATATCAAAAACAATGTTATTTTATATTCCTGTTTTTCTGCTTAAACACCATAATAATGTTTAAATGTTTATTTTCATTATTTTTATTATTATTATTTAGATTTAGTTTTATTATTATGGTTCTAGTTATCGTTCGTTGCATGTGACAAGCATTTTTAGTTGGTGTTTTTGTGATTTTTTTTGTTTTGAAATGCTCTACAATATTTTATATTAGTTCTGTGTGGGCTTTATTAAAACAATAAATTTGAAATGCTATTTTTTTCATTTTTGTTCTATTAAGCCCACTTTAAAGGTCATCGCCTATAACATTTTATTGAATGGAAATATTTCTTCTTTTCTGCCTCTCATTTTATTTATATATGTATTTAATATTGTTAACATGAATATTTCAAGGCTTTTCATTTAGATGATTTACAATTTTCTATATTATAAAGTAAAAGATTTTTTTTATTTGAATTTTTTTTCATATAAAAAATATATATATTTTTTTGGCAAAAATAAAATGTGTGATCTCTTTGCCACTAATGTACCCATTAGTATATTTATACATTTTATTTTTTCTATAGAAAAAAATCTCCTCTTTTATGTGTATTCTTGTCTTGTACAAAGGACATTGGGGGTAATATAGAATAGAATTGAAAATGTAAAAATGTTGTGCATATGAATGTAGAAAAAAAAAAAAAACAAAATCATGTTCACAATAGTTGTATTATGGAATCAGTAGAGCGGCAAAAATTCAGTAGTAGCAAGCAAGTAAGTAGTTGCAGTAGTTTAAATGCTAATAAAGGGTATAACCGCTTTTTTGTTATAATGTTTAAAGTTTGGTTTGTAATTGAAAAAATTACATATTTAAGGATTTCTTTGTTTAAGACAGTTTTAGAAAGCTTAAATCCTCAGCTATCAAAGGATAAAACAAAAAAGGAAATTTTTTCAAAATTTTACAAAATTCCTAATCAAAACTAATATTTAAAAATGAAATCAATTTAAATTTTTTTTAAGATTTTTTTTTCTCCAAAAACTACACCCTTTAGTTATACCACATATAAAGTAGCTAAAGTCTCACTAACCAGCACTTTGTGCAATTGTGTTGTGCTGTTGTGCTGCAGCATTCAACTACTACTATTGTTTTTGATTTACAATTGTACATTTGTTGTTAAACAATTGGCAAAGGACTTCATTGCCCATTGTTTAATACTCGCAAAGCCTCCTTACTCTCATTTTCCCAACACTCGCTCACTCATATACTTAATATTGTTCTACTGACTCGTAGGATGCTGTAGCTGTTGCTGCTACAACTACTGGCTAGAGAGCTGATGGTGTGTCATCTCTACAGGCATTTAAAGCAACAGCAACAAGAACAATAACAATACACCAACGACATGCAAACATTTCAACTGACACATACACACACGTACCGTTTGTACAAGTTTGAGCTAAATATATACTATATATTTTTGCATACTTGCAACTCAATTATAAATGACCTTTTTTTCATAACAATTTCAAATATGCCACAAATGTAATTTAAACATTTTTCCCCTCTAGCCTCACCACAAATGTTTACGGGGCAATTTGGAATGGAGGAGGAAAAAATATATATCCAACCATCTAAAATAATTTATAGTGCTAATGTTGGCATTTCAATATATCATTTTGTGGGGAATGTGCAACAGCAGCTATTGCAACAACAACAAAAAACACAAACAAATGTTTGTTATAAAAAAAATTAATATAACACATAATGCAACACCCTCACACACACATACTCAGTAAAAGTCAGACATGGACATTTTGAATTAGTACTAACTCGTAACAAAATGAATAAAGTGCAGGCCACGGACAAGACTATAGACTAGACTAGGGACAAGATTATCTACTAGATAACCGACTAGGCTATAGACTAGACCATAGACAAGAAGGCAGAGTAGACTATAGCCCAGACTAGAGATTAGACTATAGACTAGACTATAGAGACTAGATAATAGACCAGACATTAGACTGGACTATAGAGAGGATTATCGACTAGACTGTAGGCCGGACTAGACTATAGAATAGACTATAGACTAGATTATAGAATAGACTATAGACTATACTATAGACTAGACTATAGACTAGACTATAGACTAGACTATAGACTAGACTATAGTCTAGACTATAGACTAGACTATA
>NC_060953.1:3424100-3437912 GCF_022045245.1 Lucilia cuprina | reverse complement strand
AGACTATAGACTAGACTATAGACTAGACTATAGACTAGATTATAGACTACACTATAGACTAGATTATAGACTACACTATAGACTAGACTATAGACTACACTATAGACTAGATTATAGACTAGACTAGATCTGTCTATAGATTAGACTATGGACCAGACCACATTATAGACTAGATTATAGACTTTAAATTAGACTATACATTAGACTATAAATTAGACTATAGACTAGACTGTAGACTAGACTATAGACTAGACTGTAGACTAGACTATAGACTAGACTGTAGACTAGACTACAGACTAGACCACAGATTAGACTATAGCCTACACTATAGACTGGATTACATACTAGATTATAGATTAGATTGTAGACAAGACTATACGTTAAACTATAGACTAGACTAAAGTGCCGTCTTTAGACTACAATTTAACAGTTAATCGTCTTGAAAATTTCGGAAAACTCTTATGGGCCACTTAAAAACAGATACTTCATGATTTCCCCTCTTAATGTAAATTTCTTTTTATTTTAGATCCAAAATTAAACAAAATCTATTTTATAGTTTTTCTATAATTTTTTTAATTTTCTTTATTTGTTTTTTTATTCTACTTCTTGTTTTCTGGTGAACGAAAAAAAAACTAATGAAAAACACAAAATCCCCTCAAAAAAAAACAAATACAAAAAAACAAACAAAAAATCGAATAGGAATACGGCTGTGATGACCATAGGTCCCGAAGAATGAGTGAAACCCATGTACTGCCCCACGCGGACTATGAACAAGATGTGGTGAGTAAAGGATTTTCTAATAGTTTTTTTGTTAATATATTAGGCTAGGGAAGTAAGAGGCACAATTTAATAGATTTTTTTACATAAATTTATTAATAAAAAATATACAAACATAAAAATAGATTCATTAGTTTAAAATTTGTTTTTTAAACAAAGAAAATAATACATACACTTAAAACAAAACCAAAGCTAAAATTAAAATACATAATAATATTTGCTTGGTTTATAAAAATATTAAAAAAAATTATTTGTTTATAATATTATGAGCACTTAAGTAATTAAACAATACTATTTATATTTATTTTATTAAAATTTAAATTTTCTGATGCACTGATGGTCGAAAATCATCACCACCCTCTTGATAAGAACGCTGATGTGATGACAATATTGATTCATTCGTTAGTTGATAATCTCTGGGTGGTGTAAACGGTCTAGCCAAGGGATAGTAATCACTGCGTGGTGGACTATTACCACTGGGTTCATATTTAGGGCGTGGTATGCGTAATTGTTTAATTTCCGTTAAATAGGATTCCATGTTTGCGAAAAAAAACTGCAAAAAATAAGATAAACATTTAAATAAAACTCATAACGTATTAGCTGTTGTGATGATGGCTTAACAAAAACAATAACAAATAATTTCAAAGCCGCTTAAAATTAAATTTAATCTTTTTAATGTTTTTTTATTTTTCTATAATATAATGTCAATGAACATGAGGAAATTTAATAGTATTATGAACAAATTATTAAAAAAAACAATTATGTTATTTAAAACCTTTTGTCAATAAAAATAAACTTTAAAAAAGTATTAACAGAGACAGCTCACAGAAAAAATCACACGCTTTACAGAGAAACGAATATCCAATTGGAAAAATCTAAATATTAAAAATTTATTTATAAAACCTTAATATAAAACTACAAAAAATATACGATTTTTAACTTTTTTTGCAAAAAAGTAGTATTTTTACTACTATTTTAAAATTAAAAACTTAACTTGTTTCTAAAGTCCCTGTTTCATATTAAATATATTTCACTAAATATTTTTCTTAAATTAATACTTTTTGTAAAAAAGTAGTAACTAATTAGTACTTTTTAAAAAAATTTGCATTCCAAATATTATATTCTTAAAGCTTGCTATATTAACAACCAAAATCTATACCAAAAACTTGAATATTCTTTTATTTAAAAAAGAGTAGTATTTCTACTACTATTTTAAAATGTCAAAAAAATACTTTGTTTGATTTCTATTCGTGGTATTAAACGAATTCCTTTGGGAAATTTGGGAAAAAAAAAATATTTTTTTTTTTCTAAAAAAAGTTGTAAATAATTTAGTACTTTTTATATTTTTATACAAAATTTCATTTTCTTAAAGTTTTCACTGTAATAAACTGCAATCTGCACTAAAAACGTTTAAGTTCTCTTGTTTTTCAAAATAGTAGTATTTCTACTACTAATTTTAAAACACAAAATAATTATATTTTTAATGGTACTTTTGTGTTTTAAACTAATTCTACTACTATTTTTGAAAAACAAAATTTTAATATATTAAATTTTTAAATCAAAAATTTCAAATGTTTTTTTATAAAAAAGTAGTAAATTTCACTACTATTTTATAATATTTAAACTTTCCCTTCTGTCGGCCTTATAAAAGACCTTTAATAGGATATCGTTGTGGTTTTTGTAAACTTTGTCTCAAATTTCCCATTGGGTTTTATATTGTTTACAAACCACAAAAGGCGTTTTAAAAGTGTTTTTTTGTTTCAAAACAAGAAAAAACACCTCATAACTGTAATTAATACAACTGATTGATTTTAAAGTAATGACAAAATTCCAAAAAAAAAAACACAATAACGGGATGTAAATTAAAAAAAAAACTCAGAGAAAAGATTAATGATTGAAAACAACTGAATTATGACTCACTTTGTTTTACCACACTCTCTAGCATTAAAATTACACTCTAACAGAACAATGACTTTAACAAATAGATAGACAACAGTATTTTATTTATATAATAAATAATAATAAAAAGTTAAATTTCTCTTGCGGTTTAATGACAATTGCAATAAATCAGACAACGAACGCACTTAAGAAAAAAAGATTTTATCAACAAGAAGAAAATTACAAAATAATCGTTACTTTTTTACTTCACACACAAACATACACACACGGATACTTAAGCAGGTAACAATTTAAAATACAGACTACCCCCTCCCTCTACAGAACCACCATCATCACTGGTTTAATCAAGTCTAGATTCTATATAAACCAGCCATGGAAAATTGAAACTTCAAAACATAAGAATATAATATAGATTAGACTAAAAACCGGACTATAGACTATACTACAGATTAGACTAGACTATAGATTAGACTATAGACTAGACTATAGACTAGACTATAGACTAGACTATAGACTAGACTATACACTAGACTATACACTAGACTATAGACTAGACTATAGACTAGACTATAGACTAGACTATAGACTAGACTATAGACTTGACTACAGACTAAACTATAGACTAAAGTATAGACTAGGCTATAGACTAGACTATAGACAAGACCATAGACTACACTATAGACTAGACTATAGACTAGACTATAGACTAGACTATAGACTAGACTATAGACTAAACTATAGACTATAGACTAGACTATAGACTAAACTATAGACTATAGACTAGACTATGGACTAGACTATAGACTAGACTATGGACTAGACTATAGACTAGACTATAGACTAGACTATAGACTAGACTATAGACTAGACTATAGACTAGACTATAGACTAGACTATAGACTAGACTATAGACTAGACTATAGACTAGACTATAGACTAGACTATAGACTTGACTATATACTACACTATACTATAGACTAGACTGGACTATTTTATGGCATCAAAAAGTACTAAATTATTCCCATGCCTGATGTAGACTTTATTAGCTCCGTGTGTATTTGTGTGTGTGTGTATGTGTGTAAGTGCTTTAAGCCAGAAGTGAAAGAGAAGAATTAAACGAAAAAAAAATTATTTTACTTTCAATTTGTGGTATATGAGTGTGAAAGACAGAACTTTAAGAGAATCTTTTGTAAGTCTTTATTAATAGTGACCTTTATCAAATTCATAAAAATTATTCTTTTATATAACTTATACAGCTGCTGTTGTTTTTTTGTGTACGGTCTTTCTTTTGTTTTGGTTTTATACTATATATTTTCTGGTTATTGGTTGGTGGTACCTTTTTTCCATACTTACTTATCTCATATATGTATATTTTATGAACTGTGTGTAGTTTTTCTTAAAAAAAAAGAGATGACCTACTTAAATTTCGAAATAAAATTAAAGTGAGAGAGCAGCAGCAGCCATAAAACAGGTCTTGTCTTAAATAGAATGATGTCAAATAAGTCAAGACCATTAAATGAAAACTACAATGAAGAACAAAATAAAAATAAAAACAAAGGTGAATGAATACACTTTATTGACATACGGTAACAACATCAGCAACAGCAGCAGCAACAAGAGACCACAAAAAATACACACATTGACCAATTTACCACCTTAAGAATAAGTGAAATTTTGTTAAAGCTAAATTACAGGTAACAAGATTTTAATTTAACCTCTTTAAAATTTTACATCATGTGTTTTTTTTTTTTTTTGTAAAAATTATCTTGATTTTAGTCAAACTTTAAGTTTTAAAGTAAAGATTTAAGATAAAATTGCCGAAAACATGTCTAAACAATTAAAGAGAGTTCTATTAAGTTTCAGAAAACATTTGAAATAGGAAAAAAAAAACTAATAAATTTCACAATTTGTAAAAAAGTAGTAATTTTACTACTATATAAAAAATGCAAATTAATTCTCACATTGAAGTTTCTTTTGCTCAATAGACCTTTAACAATAAAAATTTCCAAATTTTGCGAATGTTTGTAAAAAGTACTTAATAATTAAAAGCTGTTTTAAAAAGTAACGAATTTTCTGTTTTTTTTTTAAAGAGTATTTCTACTACTATTTTAAAAATGTTAAATAATAATGTATTGTAATTATATATCAAAACTAAAGATTTACACTTTAAAGAATTTAATTTTATTTAAAAAAGTAGTAAATTTTGTACTTTTTTAAAATAGTAAAATTATGTTTAAATGAAAATTTCTACTTCTTGTTAAATCATTAAAAATATAAATTTTCTTAATTTTACTACTTTTTGTAAAAAAAAGTAGTAGCTATTTTACTACTTTTTAGAAATTTCAAATAAAAACATTTATATTCTTAAAGCTTACATTTGAAATACTATAATTTTGTATTTTAAAGTATTAAATTTCACACTTTTCGAAAAAAGTAGTATTTTTGCTACTATTTTAAAATTTAAAAATAATAATGGAATTGCAATCTATGGTTCTTATAAAAACATTAGCAATCAAAATTTTATAAATTTTAGTACTTTTTGTAAAAAAGTAGTAGCTATCTAACTACTTTTTACAAAATTTTAATAAAAAATTTTATATTCTTAAAGCTTAAGTTTCAGTAAATCATATTCCGAACAAAAAAGTATAAAATATTAAAATTTTTTAAAAAAGTAGTATTTCTACTACTATTTTAAAATTGCAGAACAATAATGGAATTGCAATCTATGTTTCATAAGAAAACATTTGCAATCAAAATTTTTTATATTTTAGTACTTTTTGTAAAAAAGTAGTAGCTATCTTACTACTTTTTACAAAATTTTAATAAAAAATTTTATATTCTTAAAGCTTAAGTTTCAGTAAATCGTATTCCGGACAACAAAGTATAAAATATTAAATTTTTTTAAAAAAGTAGTATTTCTACTACTATTTTAAAATTAAAAATTAATAATGGAATTGCATTCTATGTTTCTTATTGAAACATTAGCTATCAAAATTTTATAAATTTTAGTACTTTTTGTAAAAAAGTAGTAGCTATCTTACTACTTTTTAGAAAATTTTAATAAAAAAATTTTATATTCTTAAAGCTTAAGTTTCAGTTAATCATATTCCGAACAAAAAAGTATAAAATATTAAAATTTTTTAAAAAAGTAGTATTTCTACTACTATTTTAAAATTAAAAATTAATAATGGAATTGCAATCTATGTTTCTTATTAAAACATTAGCTATCAAAATTTTATAAATTTTAGTACTTTTTGTAAAAAAGTAGTAGCTATCTTACTACTTTTTACAAAATTTAAATAAAAAGTATTATATTCTGAAAACTTAAGTTTTAGTAAATCATATTCCTAACAAAAAATTATAAAATATTAACATTTAAAAAAAGTAGTATTTCTACTACTATTTTAAAATGGCCAAATAAAGATGATTTTCAAATAATTATTCCTTTATCAAAATAATTCTATAAAAAATTTTTTCAGAAAAAAGGTTTTCTATTAATATTTAAGCTAGTTTCGTAATTTGTGTCGTATTTCTACACATTTACTATTTTATGCTTCTGATGATTTATGGCTGTTTTTGTGTCAGTTTTATGCATTTTTTTTTTTAATTTATGTCAGTGCATTAGTTTTTGTTGTGATCTAGTTTGTAAGAGTGTGAGCAAGCCAAAATTGCAAATAACTAAATTTGCATTGAATTAATTTAAAATTCCATAAATGTCTTTGGGTGAGAAACTTTTGGTTTAACAATGAATTTTACAAATGTTTTATGCATAACATCATTTTTAAACTTATTTATTAGGCTTTTCAAACTTCATTCGAAATTGTGTAAATTGGTCAAGTGCAAGTTTGTTTTTTTTTTTTAAATTATGCTAACTATGGTTTTTATTTGTCTTTAAGTTGCAATTTTGCAATAAAGTTTTGTTTTAACTTCAACATAAATGACATAATATTAATAATGTTTAACTTAAAACTTTATTGAAACACTTAGGGGACTTATTTGGTGTGAAATTTGTGTCACGTGTTGGTTAGTTACAATTTAATTTTTGAAAGTACAAAATGTTTGGTAATAAATTTCAATATTATAAGACTTACTACGTTATAGATCTAAATTCGATTACTTAATTTAAAATTACATAAGTTCCTTAAATGGTAGTAAGCACCAGCGGAACTCCACAAAACTTTAAAAGGTAATATTTACATGACCAAATATATTAGTAACAGTACTTTGTTAACAAAATTACAATTTACAACAAAACTATTTTCCTCTTTTGGTTTACAAACAAGTAAAGACTTTCTTTAACGAAAAAAAGTACTTATTTGAATGTTATATAAATTTTGTTAAAAAGTACTAAATTAGTTACAAAATTTTTACAGAAATTAAAAATTTGTAAAGCCATGAGTCCAAGTATGACAAAAAGTCTTTCAAACGTATTAATTTTACAATTTAAAAATTAGTAGTAGAAATACTACTTTTTTACAAAAGTGCATAATTTACTAGTATTTTATATGAAATATTGTTATTTAAAGAAAAAGATTCTTGAAAATGATATTTGTTTTTAAAATTTTTTAAAAAGTACTAAATTAGCTACTACTTTTTTTTTTTAAAAGTACTAAAACTTACAAAATTTTTTAAGGAATTGTTTTAAAATAAAAAATACTCTATGAAATCATATTAATATTTCAATTTTAAAATAGTAGTAGAAATACTACTTTTTTACAAAAGTGCCTTATTTATAAGATTTTTTGGTGATAAATAGTTAATTAAATTAAAAGTTTAATGAAAGAGCCATTTTGTACTTAAAATTGTAAAAAAGTACTAAATTAGCTAATACTTTTTCATTAAAAAGTACTAAATTTTATAAAATTTGTAAGGCAATAGTTTTAAATTTAATAACAGTCAACGAAAACATATTTATTTTGTAATTTCAAAATAGTAGTAGAAATACTACTCTTTTACAAAAGTCTCATGTTTATCAGATTTTTTTATAGATTATAATTGATTAAAGCTTAAGTTTTAAGTATATCCTGTTTGTTACTTCTATTTCTTAAAAAGTATTTAAATAGCTACTACTATTTTACAAAAAGTTCTAAATTTTTAAAAATTTGTAAGGAAATTGTTTAAAAATGTATTCTAGTCTACGAATTCTTATAAATTTGACAATTTTAAAATAGTAGTAGAATTACTACTCTTTTAAAAAACTTTAGATTTTTTTATGTCATAAACTTATTTAACATTAAACTTTAAAGAAAATGTTTTTTGTTACATAAAATTCTCAAAAAGTACTTAAATAGCTACTACTTTTTCATAAAAAGTACTAAATTTTTAAAAATTTGTTAGGGAATTGTTTAAAAATAAATAATAGTGAATGAAACCATAACTATTTTGTAATTTTAAAATAGTAGTAGAAATACTACTTTTTAACAAAAGTATGAAATTTATTAGAATTTTTTATGGAATTTGTTTCTTTAAATTTACGGTTTTAAAAAAATATTATTTGTTTTTAAAATTTCTCAAAAAGTACTAAATTAGCTACTACTTTTTTAAAAAAAAGTTGTAAATTTGTAAAAGTTTTTAAGGAAAATATTCAAACATGAATAATAGTCTTTAGAAATAGGGTTATTTTAAAATTTGAAAATAGTAGTAGAAATACTACTTTTTTAAAAATATGTGAAATTTATAACTTTTTCATACAATACATGATTTGAGAATATTATTTTCACAAAAAATATTATCTTTTAAGTAAATTTGTCAAAAAAGTAGTAATGAAAGTGAACTTTAAAGCACTTTCTTTAAGTTTCTTTACTTAATTTCTTTGTTTTTTACATTTAAATAGAAATTATTAGTCTGCAAATTCAAGAGATGTCCCCATTTTTGTTTAATTATTTTTATTTAATTCATTATAAAAACCACACAAACACACACAAACAAGTAAAGCCAACTAAATCTTTTTAACACTTATTGTTTGTTAGTTTTCTGTTTCTGTACAAACTTTTTAAAACCAAGTCAAACGTGACTAAAATAATTATTTACAAAAACAACAAAAAAACAAAAACAAACAAATTTCATTTTCATTCACATTTCATTACAATTTTGGCGTTTGAAACATTTAAATCGCAAAACGAACAAGGTGACCACCAACAAATAGACACAGACAGGCAGGCACAAATAAATAAAAAAACAATAATTATAAGTAAGCAACAATATTTATAAACAAGTCATAAACAACATTAAATTTAAGGCAAAAAGATAACAAAAATAATAGCAACAACAACAACAGCAACAGCATAAAGACTTGCATTAGTAAATGCATTCAATGTAAATGGTAACAACTAACACAAAGTAAACAATATGAGTGAAAAAAAAACACTTTCAATCAAAATAACAGTTTTTTTGTTGTTGTTGTAACTAAATATGAGTAAATTACCTATAAAAGCTAAAAAAGTAAAAACAAATGTCTTTAAACTAATTTTAACCAAATGAGAAGAGTATGTACCTTAACTTATAGCAAAATATTGTTGTTTTTCTTTCTCTAGTTTCTTAAAGTTGCAAACAGTTTTATGCAGAAAGAAAACAAAAGATAATTTTTGATAAAAAGTGAAAGTAAATTTTCCACATTAAAATATATATTTGCTTATTTAATTTACATTGATTAAACAATTTTCATACATACACACACACACACACAGACAATAGCTAAGCCATTGTAATAATTATGAATTGTTTTATTGCGTTTTCTTAAGTGTAACAAATTGTATTGACAAAACCGTTCAATCATTATTACTTTTTCTTAAACTTTGTTTTAAACATATTCGTGCATTTATTTTAACATTATTAAAGCAATTAAGTTTATAAATAAAACATGCATGTTAAATTTTTTAAATTAAACATAATTGAAACATTAAAAAGTGTTTAGGCCTAAAATAAAGCCAAGAAGAAATAAAAACCCTTAAAACGCCAAAAAAACATTAAGGGTATTAATGTCTTTATGTGTATAAAGAAAACAATAGATATTTAATACTTTTTTTAAGAAAATATTTTAACAAACATGTTTTATTAAAGTTTACTACATTAGTTTAATAAAATAACTAAATTTTTTAACTTTTTTAAAATAGTAGTAAATCTACTACTATTTTTAAATGGCAAAATAAACATGGTTTTGTAATCTCCTTTCTCATATGTCACTAATCCCATACATGTTTTTCACAAAATACTACTTTTTTGTAAAAAAGTAGTAGCTAATTTACTACTTTTTTAGGAAATTTTTATAAAAAAGATAATTTTCTTAAAGCTACATTTTTTGTAAATTATATTCATTACTAAAAATGTATAAATTCTAAACATTTTCAAAAAGTAGTATATCTACTACTATTTTAAAATGGAAAAATAATTTATTATTCAAAGTCTCTATTGCGTATTAAGGTTAATCCAATACTTTTTTTAAACAAAAATACTACTTTTTGTAAAATAGTAGTAGCTAATTTACTACTTTTTAAGAAATTTTAATAAAAAGTTATATATTTTTGAAGCTAATAATTTTGTAAATCATATGCTTTACTAAAAATGTATAAATTCTAAACTTTTTTTAAAAAGTAGTATTTTCTACTACTATTTTAAAATTAAAAAATAACTAGGTTTTCGAACTTATTATTGCTTTTTCAATTAATTCTGTTATTTTTAACAAAAATACTACTTTTTTGTAAAATAGTAGTAGCTAATTTACTACTTTTTAAGAAATTTTAAGAAAAAGTTATATATTTTTGAAGCTTATATATTTGTAAACAATATTCTCTATTAAAAATTTATAAATTTCAAACTTTTGTCAAAAGGTAGTATTTCTACTACTATTTTAAAATTACAAAATAACCATGTTTTAAAGCAGATTATTTCATTTCGAATTAATATCTTTAAAATGTTTTGTATAAATACTACTTTTTAGTACTTTTTGATAAATTTATGTAAAAAATTGTTTAATCTTAAAGCTTATAGTTTAGGTTACACTACTCTTATTAAAAAATCATTAAATTTCTAAATCTTCTTAAAAGAAGTAGTATTTTTGTTACTATTTTAGGAAAACCAAATTTGTATGGTTTTTTTTTAGGACAAACTAACCTGGCAACTCGTTTTGTTCTTTTATTATGTTATAAATCTAACATGTAGGCCTTTTATTTCTAAAAGACCTCTTTGCTAAAAGCAACAATTACGTTTAATTTCCGTTATTTGTTTACAACCAAACAAAACTTTTGAAACAGAAACACTTAACAAAACAAACACGCACGCCCCCACACCCCCTCAAAAAAGAGTAAAAAAACTTTATTTTACTTTTTCTTTTAGTTTGTTTTTTTTCTCCGACCAGGTAAAAAAGTACTGAATGGTCGTTTACAACTGCCATCCTCAACCACATGGGTGGCGTTAAATTGTTGATTGTTGCATAGTTTTATTAAGTTGAAGCCTAAATGATTGCGTGTGTTAGTATGTGTGTGTGTGTGTTTTAGCCTATGTGCAATTGCAATTGTTGCGGAAAATGTGCTGTGCAACAATTTTCCGGTTTGCAGCGTTAACGTTAAAAATTTAAAAGCATAAAAATTTACGAAAAACAAAATTGAAACCAACAAAAGAAAATTTAGTTTTGTTTTCCTTGTATTAAATTTTTATTTTCTGAATTCAGTTTTTTTCTTCAGAGTTACGAGTAGAAATGTTTATTATGTTGCAGTTTTTCAATATTTTTGCATTTCTTTTGGTTTTCACTTATTAATTTGTTGCCTTTTTTGTTGTTGTTGTTGGCGTTGGGTTTTTATTGGTTTTTCATAAAAAACTTTTAGTTTTGTGGTAAATTTTGCATGTTGATGTTTTATGGCTTTAATTGTTTGGTTTTATAGAGTCAGAAAAAAACAACAACAATCCTACAACTATTTACATGAACAAACACTAGAGAAAATGAAAATAAAGCTTAAACATTCATTAATAATAATCTTTGCAAAAATTAACAAATTTCCTACTTTTTTGAAAAAAGTAGTATTTCTACTACTATTTTATAATTGAAAACTAACAACAGTTTTGAAATCACATTCTCATATTGAATGTATAGGAATTTAATTTTTCGAAAAATACTACTTTTTTTAAAAAAAGTAGTAGCTAACTTAGTACTTTTTGAAAATTTTATAGAAAAAAATATATATTTTTAAATTTTTTTATTTCTTTAATAATAATCTTTGCAAAAAATTACTAATTTCTTACATTTTTTTAAAAAAGTAGTATTTTTACTACTATTTTAAAATTAAAAACAAACAATGGTTTCGCAATCACTATTAAATATTAAAAGTAAATTAATATTTTTTTTTCGAAAAATACTACTTTTTATAAAAAAGTAGTAGCTATTTTAGTACTTTTTTTTTATAATTTGTACAAAAAGTTATAAATTTTTAAAGCTTATACTTTCATTAATGATAATCTTTGTAAAAAATTACAATTTTCCTACTTCTTCAAAAAAGTAGTATATCTACTACTATTTGAAAATTTCAAAATAACAATGATTTCGACAACACTTTCTCATTTTAAATGTATAGAAATTATACTTTTTCTAAAAATACTACTCTTCATAAAATAGTAGTAGCTATTTTAGTACTTTTTTAATTATTTGTATAAAAAATTATAAATTTTTAAAGCTTTTAATCTCATTAAAGATAATCTTTTTAAAAACTTACAAATTTCCTACCTTTTTTGAAAAAAGTAGTATTTCTACTACTATTTAAAAATTTCAAATTAACAATGTTTTAGACAACATTTTGTCATATTAATTGTATAGGAATTTAACTTTTTCTAAAAATACTACTTTTTTAAAAAATAGTAGTAGATAATTTAGTACTTTTTTACAAATTTATATTAAAAATTTTATATTTTTAAAGCTGAAACTTTCATTAATGATAATATTTGTAAAAAAAATAAATATTTTCACTTTTTGAAAAAAGTAGTATTTTTTACTACTATTTTAAATTTTCAAAATTTACATGTTTTCTTCTTAAATATAAAGAAAAAGAACGTTTTAAAAAAATAATTATTTTAACAAAAATTTTTGGGGTACCTAGAATTATGTCCCATAGTGTTTGCATATTTTTGCCTTTAAATAAAAACAAAATATAATATAAAAATACTTCTAGTAATGTTAAACAATAAATCATACATACATATAGTATTTTTTTTGAACAAATAGCAACAAAATATTTAATACTATAACACTCAACTCCAAACAATAACCAACCATTAAAACCACATCAATCAGGAAAAAGAATAAAACCATAAAAAATCAGACTTAACATTGGTTTTTCAAATAAGTTTGTGTTTATTATTTTTGTTTTAATTTAAAACTTCCTCCCCACAATCAGCAGACAAAGTAAATTGGTTCGACTAATGGACATACATAGTATATACATATGTATGTATGTATGTATCTACTTACCACCAAAACTGACAAGTTCATTGAAATACATATATAAAGTGTTAATGATTTTAAAACTCTATTTAAAACTATTAAAACTAGTGTCTAGTACTTTTTTTGAAATCATTCAAAATAATTTAGTATTAGAAATTAATTTTTCATTATGTTGTTTATTAACACTATACTATAACTTTTTTTAAGTATTAAGTCTGTATTGTTTTTTTTATTACCTCGTCATCATAAAATTTGAAACATTAACATCATCATTAAAATCATGTTCATTGAATTTTAAGCAAATAAAAAACAGAACAATAAAATAAGTGCAAAAATCAAAGTGTTAATAAAAACTCATCAATTTACAATAAATATAAAGTTCTTTTTCAATTCGAATCAATTGTTTTATGTCTGATTTACAATATGAGTTTTATTGATGTGTTATTAGTGTTTTTATATCTCTAGCAACAACAATTTTTAACAACAGAAAATTCTATTAGGAAAATTTAAACTTGAAGCAAAAAAAAGCTAAAATATTTTACAAAAAGTTTACTTTCCTATAGTCTAGTCTAAAGTCTAGCCTATAGCCTGTCCTATAATCGAGTCTATAGTCTAGTTTATAGTCTAATCTATAGTCTAGTTTATAGTCTAATCTATAGTCTAGTCTATAGTCTAGTCTATAGTCTAGTCTATAGTCTAGTCTATAGTCT